>NC_059125.1:38415729-38715729 GCF_020740685.1 Jaculus jaculus
ATGTGCGCCACTTTGTGCATCTTACTTTATGTGGGTACTGGGAATCATACTCAGGTCATTAGGATTTGCAGATAAGGGCTTTATACACTGAGCTATATCTACCCTCTCTCTCTCTCTCTAATCTACCTATCATCTATCTATCTAATTTGCAAGCAGAGAGAGAAAAGAGAGCCATACAGAGAAAGAGTGCTATTTCATTTTGACATTATATTTTCATTGGAAAGTTATACCTGGTTTCCATTGCTCTTAATAAACTTGGGTTAAAAACTTCTTAGTATGAGTTTTAAATGTTGAAATTCTTAGAATTGGGTTCAGAGAATTTCACATTGATGTTCATGGCACATTTAGGTTTTAAATAAACTTTATACATTGTTTCCTAAGAAAGAAACAAATTAGATGGGCAAGTCTTCCATTCTTGAGAGATGAAAATACTGTCTCAGCTCTGCAAAATAAGGCTATAATATTGAAATTATGCCAATTTCCATGCTGAACAGCCTGCTGACATTTCACCTAAGTACTGAGTTTTCTGTGCCGCTATGCTATCTGTGACCTTCCTGCTGTTCCCTATTTTGCTAAAGGTTCCGGCTCCCTCAGCCATATGAAAATCTGCCTTTGTTTTTTACTTGAGTAGAGAATGGTTCCAGCATATCAATGGCTCTTTTTCAGGTGAGCTGGAAAGAGTATAAAATAGTATGATAACTTTTGGGATCTCTAGCCAAAATAGAAGGCCTCTTCGAAAGTTAAGCACCCCATCTTTGGAGCTAGTAGCCTCTATTCAAGTCCTTATGACTTTGAAGTGGTAGTAATAGTAGTCAGATGTGCTTTTGTCCTAATGGATACTGTGAGAGATTCTATAGCTGTCTTACACATTGGAAATCCTGGTACAGGTTATCTGGAGAACTGTTTCAGACATACTCAAGCCTGGACACCTTTGTTAGCTATTTATTGCCATATGACAATCTACCTCAAAATTTGAGTTATGTTTCATTATTAATGTTCACAAAATTACTGGTCATGTGGTGGGTCTGCTGGTCATAGAAATCAGGCTTGGCTGATCTTGATTAAATTTGATCATGTGTACACAGTTGGCTGAAAGGTCAGTAGATGCTGGCTTATCTGGAATGGCCTTGATTATGTCTCTCAATTGGCCAGCTGTTAACCAGAGTGATAGCATGAGGTGACTGGATTATCAAAGTCAAAATCCTTCTTGAGGCAGCATTGTATTGAACTACATAGGTCATATGGTCAGTCTAATTTTAACAGGTGACAACTACAATTTATTTGTTGATGAGAGAAGCTACAAAGTAAAATGACCAGGTCATAGATAAAGAGAGACAGAGACTTTGGTGAAAGTTTTGTAAGCTATTACATGTGATATCAGAGACAGAATGAAGAAGCATGTAGGAAATGAATGTGTAGATTTGCATTCAAATGATTCTGTAATCCTAGGAAGTATAGAATTCTGGAGGATAGGAGGCATATGACAAATGCTGGATAGTATTCTATATCCACATATTCCTTTTGCATCCTTCATCTCTTACTGATACTGTCAAAAATAATACCAAGCTGGGCTTGGAGAGATGGCTTAGTCGTTAATCACTTGCCTGTGACGCCTAAGGACCCCGATTCAAGGCTCGATTCCCCAGGACCCACGTTAGCCAGATGCACGAGGACACATGCATCTGGAGTTTGTTTGCAGTGGCTGGAGGCCCTGGCGTGTCCATTCTCTCTCTCTCTTTCTGTCTCTGTTTCTCTCTGTCACTGTCAAATAAATAAATAAAAATTAAGAAAATTAAAAAAAAAAAATACCAACCTGCTTCCTCCACTTCATGGGTATGAACAATTTGCTCCTGACTTCACATAGGGCTGAGTATGAAATATCTATAACTGCAGAGAAAGACCAAAAATGGATGTGGTAGTTACCACTAATATACATTTCTTATTTACTCTTTATGTGAAAAGCAAAAAAAAAAAAAAAAAGAAAGAAAATTACTGTGATTTTTCAATCTAACTATTAAGATATTTTGTTGTTTCAACCCAGTTCCAGACTTAAGACTGATATACTGTGGCTCAACATCCTTCCAACCAACACAGATGTATAAGCCATTTAATGACTGTGGTAGTTTGTATGGATGCACGCCAGTAGGTTCAGGAGCTTTTTCAAGTTTGTAACTTGGCTGGAGAAGGTGTTACTGGGGTGGCTCTGATTCAGGTTAGGAATTGCAGATGAGTGATACCATGTGATGGTTGTCTTTCTGTGATTGTGTGAGTTCACTTAGAATGATTGGTTCCAAGTTCGACCATTTTTCTACAAATTTCGTTGTGCTGGGATTTTTTTTTGTTTTGTTTTGTTTTTTTACTGCTGAGTAGAATTCCATCATGTAGATATACCACATCTTGGTTGTTATCCATTTGTCCAAAGATGGGTACCTGGATTGATTCCAGTTTTTAGGTACTATCAATTGATCAGCTATAAACATGGTTGAGCAAATATTTCTGAACTGAAATGTGGAACTTTTAGGGTAAATGCCCAGTAAGGGAATAAAAGGATCTGCTTGTAACTCTATATTCATCCTTTTCAGGAGTCTCCATATTGATTTCCATAGTGGTTGTACCAGCTTACATTCCTATCAACAGTGAATGAGTGTTCCTATTTTCCCACATCATTGCCAACATTTGTTTTCATTTGATTTTTTAATGTTTGCTATCCTTACTGGGGTAAAGGGGAATCTCATAGTTGTTTTAATTTGCATTTCCCTAATTGTTAGGGATGTTGCACATTTTCTTAAGTGTGTGTCAGCCATTTGTAATTCTTCCTCTCAGAACTCCCTATTTAGTTCTCTGCCCCACTTTTGGAGTGGGGTTTTTGATTTTTTTTTTTTAATTTTATTTATTTGAGAGCAACAGACACAGAGAGAAAGACAGAGAGAGGGAGAGAGAGAGAATGGGCACGCCAGGGCTTCCAGCCTCTGCAAACGAACTCCAGATGTGTGCGCCCCCTTGTGCATCTGGCTAACGTGGGACCTGGGGAACCGAGCCTCGAACCGGGGTCCTTAGGCTTCACAGGCAAGCGCTTAACCGCTAAGCCATCTCTCCAGCCCTTTGATTTTTTTATTGTTTAGTTTCTTGAATTCTTTGGAGATTCTAGACATTAGGCTTCTGTCAGTGGAATAGTTGAAAATATTTTCTCCCATTCAGTGGGTAATGTGTTTGCTCTTCTTATGGTATATTTGTCTGTGCAAAAGCTTTTTAGCTTGATAAGATCCCATTGGTTGAGTGCTTGCTTAATTTCCTTGTCTACTGGGGTTTTGCTCAGGAAGTCTATTCCCAGTCCTATATTGTGGAGAATGCCTCCTATTATTTTTGTCTAGTAGTTGAAGTTTTTCAGGTCTTATATTAAGGTCTTTACTTTATTTGGACTTGATTTTTGTGTATGGTGAAATGAGTAGGGCTAATTTCATATTTCTACATATGGTCATCCAATTTGTCCAACGACACCATTTGTTAAAGGTGCTGTCTTTTCTCCAGTCTACATTACTGGCACATTTGTCAAAGATCAACCAGCTATAGTTTCTTGACCTATGGTCTGAGTCTCAATTCTGTTCCATTGATCTATGTTTCTGTTTTTATTCCAGTAGCATGCTGTCTTGTCACCAGGGCTTTGTAATATAGAGTTACACCTCCAAGGAATTTTTTTTTTTCCTGAGCGTACATTTGGATATCTGAGGCCTTCTGCCATTCAATATGAATTTTGAGACCATTTTTTTTCAATTTTTGTGAAGAATGATGCTGGTAATTTTATTGGTATTGCATTAAATATGTATATTGCTTTTGGTAGAATTGTCATTTTCACAATATTTATTCTACCTATCCAGGAGTATAGCAGGACTTTCCATCTTCTCAAGACCTCTATTTCTTTCTTGAATGTTTTTATGTTTTCATTATATAGGTCTTTCACATCATTGGTTAGTGTTATTTTAAGTTATTTAATTTTTTGTCACTATTAAAATGGGACAGATTTACTGATTTCTTACCCTGTATATTTGTCCTTTGCATATAGAAAAGCTACTGATTTTGTATCCTGACGCTTTGCCCAAGGAATTTACCACCTTTAGAAATTTTGAGAGGAAGACTTTTGGGTCACTTATATATAGGATCATGTCATCTGCAAATAGGGATAACTTAACTTCTTCCTTTCCAATTTGAATCCCTTTTGTTTATTTCTCCTGTCTTATGGCTTGGGCTAGTACTTCTAATACTAATACTAATACTAATACTAATACTAATACTCGAAGAACAGTATTGAGAATGGGTACCCCTGTCTTGTTCCTAATTTCAGTGGTAAGTCCTTGAGTTTTACCCCATTAAGTATTATTTGGGTTTTAGGAATTATATATATAGCTTTTATTGTGTTGAAGTATAAACTTTTCATGCCTATTCGTTCCAGTGTTTTGATAATGAAGTGGTGGTGTATTATGTCAGAGGGCTTCTTTGCATCAATTGAGATGATCATGTGGTTCTTGTAGTTAAGCTTATTTATGTGGTATATTATGTGGTTTATTGTCCAATTTCTATATGTTAAACCATCCCTACATCCATGGGATGAAGCCTGCTTGGTCAAGATGGATAATGCTTTTGATGTGCTGTTGAATTCAGTTTGCAAGGATTTTGTTCAGGATGTTTATGTCTAAGTTCATTGGGGATATAGGCCTGTAGTTTTTTTTTTTTTTTTTTTTTTCTTGTTGCATGTCTGTGTGGTTTTGGTATTAGGTTCATGCTAAATTCATAAAAGTAGTCAGGGAGGGTTCCCTGGTCTCCAGTTGTGCAGAACAGTTTGAGAAAAGGTGGTTCCATTTCTTCAATGAAGATTTGATAGAATTCAGCTGAGTAGCAACACCCACTTGTTTTTTTTTTTTTTTAATTTCTATTGGAATATTGTTTTCCAACTTTTCATCCTGAAGAGATGTCTATCGTTAGTGGTGAGGTAGATTTCTTGAAGATAGCAGATAGATGGGTCCAGTTTTTTGTTCCATCCTGATAACCTGTGTCTTTTGATGGGTGAGTTAAGACTGTTGATATTTATGGTTATTACTGTGAGATTTGAATTGATCCCTGCCATGATGTGTTTTATGGAGTTGGTGCTTTCTTGTGTTATGTCCTATTTGAGCCTGGTCTATTTTGGTTATTGTGATCTTCTTGTTGGCTTTTGAGATTGGTTGTTTGACTGTTCTGTGTGGAGTATTCCCTCAAGTCTTCTCTGTAGGTTTGGCTTTGTATTTATATAATCATGGAGTTGACTTTTTCATGGAAAGTTTTACTTTCACCATCTATTATAATGAATGTTTTTGCTGGATACAGTAGATTGGGTTGGAAGCCATAGTTTTTCAGGCTTTGAAGTATTCCAGTACAGGCCTTTCTGGCTTTCAGGGTTTCCATTGAGAAATTCAATGTAACTCTGATGGGCTTGTCTTTGGATGTTGTGAGTTGTTTATCTCTTGCTGTTTTTAGCACTCTCTCTTTGTTTTCGTTGTTAAGAGTTTAACTGTGATGTATCTTGGAGAGTTTCTTCTTTGGTCCTGTCTGGTGTTCTGTGGGCTTCTTATATCTGGATGGGCCTCTTTTTGGAGATATTTGGAAAATTTTCTTCAATAATTTTGTTAAATATGGTCTCTGCCTCTGGACTGTATTTCTTCTCCTACTGGAATATCCATGATCCAGATGTTTGGCCATTTTAGGGTGTCCTACAGTTCCCTCCTATTTTGTTCACTTAATTTTTTGAACTTAGCAAAGTTTTTGGACTCACAATCAATTTCTTCTGTCTTGTCTTCCAGGTAAGAGGTTCTGTCTTCCACATGAGTAACTCTGTTGGTGAGGGGTTCTAGAGAGGTGTTTATATTTCTATTTAATGTTTATTTTCTGTTGTATTATTTTGCATTGTGTCCATCTCTTTTTTGGGGTATAATTTCAATTTGAGTTCTGATTTTCTTGATGCTTCTTGGAGTTCATTCTTGCATTTAATAGGGTCTTCATTAAGCTTAATCAACCGGTTGTTGAGATCTTACACTTTTTGACTTAGCTTCAATTTATTCATATCTCTTTGGAGGGTTCTAAAATTTTCTTCATTCAAGTTAAGCCTACTATTCAAAGCTGAATGCTCTAGGAGATGATTCCGTTCAATTTCATTGATATGCTTGTTGGTTCTTTGTTGGTTTACTTCCAGTTCAGCAATTTTTTTTGAGGGGGGGGCTCTCATTGGTTGTTGTGTTTTCATTTTGGGAATGAATTTCTGTTGCTTTCTTCATGATTTTACTGGAGGCTTCCATTGTAGGACTAGGCATCCTTGGTGGACATCTTTCAGTGTTCTGACATTCATTGGTATTCTTTCAGATTGTGGTCTACCCATTTTAGGAAGACTCTTTATTTTCATGAGGAGGCAGCAGTTTTTTGTCCTATGGCCCATGTACCCTCTGACACAGGTGAACAGGTATGTTGGTACCCAGTGTCCAGTCAGGATACCAGAGCAAAAGGCCTGATTCCACAGTTCACACAGGGACCAGGCCTCTCCAAGCAAGGTACAATGGGTTGTACCAGGACTAGGGGACTGGTAGTAGCCAGGGAAGAGGGATCTGCCCTACCTGTGCCCTCCAGCACACCTACTGGCTCAGGGAACTTGGACTAGGTAACTAGGAGGATCCAGGAAGGAGGAGTCTGGCCTACTCACTTCATATGGCATGAGCTGCCAACACACTGTATACACAGGGGACCCAGAACAGGGAGGTAGTAGGAGCTGGGAAACAGGGGTCTGGCCTACTCATTCCACACTGCCATGCCTGCCAGCACACTGTCCAAATTTGTTGAATATGGAGATCTCTCTGATTTTACCATGGTATATCCCTTAGAACCATGCCTGGCATGTAATAGATGAGTAATCCATATTTGTTGAATGAATGGATAAAACCTAGGTCCTTGAGAGAATTTTCTCCTTGGAAAAATACAATACACAGGCTGAAAAATTTAGTAATTTATTCCCCCAAGGATTACAATTGCAAACAGACCCATTTCCCATCCAAGCAACTCTGTTCAAGAAGCCTAAAGCCATCACAGTCTCCATCCCCTAATCTGATCCTTCATTTGTTTCATATGTAAGTCTATCTGTTCAACAAAAGTTCCAAACCTTCATGATGTGATCATATATCATAGGAGCTATTAAGTTGTCTTACAACTCAAGAATTCGTTTGTTTTTTTTTGTTGTTTTTTTTTTTTTTTTGAGATAGGGTCTCACTGTAGTCCAGGCTGACCTGGAACTCACTATGTAGTCTTAGGGTGGCCTCGAGCTCATGGCAATCCACCTACCTCTGCCTCCCTAATGCTGGGATTAAAGGTGTGCACCATTACGCCCGGTTTAAGAATCCATTTTCTGGGCTGCAGAGATGGCTTAGAGGTTAAGCGCTTGCCTGTGAAGCCTAAGGACCCCGGTTCAAGGCTCGTTTCCCCAGGTCCCACGTTAGCCAGATGCGCAAGGGGGCACATGCATCTGGAGTTCGTTTGCAGTGGCTGGAAGCCCTGGCGTGCCCATTCTCTCTCTCTCCCTCTATCTGTCTTTCTCTCTGTGTCTGTTACTCTCAAATAAATAAATAAATAAATGAACAAAATATTTAAAAATAAAAGAATCCATTTTCTTAAGAGCATCATGGCTTGAGTAGTTGTTTAATGAGATCTCAGGTATCTTGATATTTTCCTATCTCTTTACTACATTATGTTGCCATTCTAGTACCTGGCCCTGATCAAACCAATGCTATTTTTTTTCTTTAAAATATCTTAATTGTTTAGACTGAAGCAAGGTATGATTGTGTAGTATGACTTTACCTGGAGCTAGTTGTGGTATTCTTGTCAGCGACTGCTGATTCTTTTTTAAATGTTTATTTTTGATTATTATTTTAGTTATTAACAATGTGTTTCATATGGATACATCATGTGTTGGTACCCTTTTTTCCACATCCCTGTCACCATTCTATTGGGGATGCTCCTCAGTAAGGTTGCAGGTATTCCATATGCGGTTATATTTTATGTGTTGTGGGAGAAGCAATCAGTTATTTTGGGGGGAGGGAATGCTTCTGGGCATGATGTCTCAACATGTGGTTCTTACCATCTTTCCCCCCACTCTTCTGCAAAATTCGCTGGGCAATTGTGGATGAGTTTTAAGTCTACTTCAGTGATAAGCTCTTAGGAGCTTCTGGATCTCTGCTTTGGTAGGTGTTGGGTATCCTCAGGGTCTGTCTTCCATACCCTGGCGCTGATTATCAGGCACAGCATGGAAGCAGCACTCATATTTATTTCTCTAATTCCTGTGTGGTTTCAGCTATGGCTTGGCTAAAGTGCGAGGGGTAGTTTATCTCCTCTGCTCTTGCTACTTTATGATAAAGAAGAACAGATTCTCCAGTGGAGAGTGAAGTCACCAAAGTATAAATGGGATAAACATTATTAATTTAGGGAGAATTTGATGTAGTAACCCCTCTTTTAGCCAAAGACTAGTGAGAGCTTGACACTGGAGGACATAATCTGTCTCCATAGGATTCTGATCTAGTTTGTAGCTTTCTAAGTGGCTAAATGTTTATTTTTATAAGGCAAAAGTGCCATGTTAAGGATTTATTCTCAACACAAAGTACATTTTCTTCCTTTTATGTTTTTTGATCTTGGCCATTTTTCATTGAGACAATGTAAGCTCTTCAGTTTACCTAGTGTCAGCGATTCTTTAGGATAAAGGCTCATTTTTCATTCCCTGATCTCTCAGTAATATAGAATCAAGCCAATTTCAAGGGTACCTGTGTCAAATTTTTTTTTTCCGGTCCATTATTTATTTATTTATTTATTTATTTTTAAAAATTTATTAGTTTTCATTTCAGTGAATACAGGCAGTTTGGTTCCATTATTTAGGCTCATCTGTGATCTACCCCCTCCCATTAGACCCTCCTTGTTAATGAAAATGGGTCGTGCATTGTGGAGTTAGCCCCCAGTTATTAGTATGATAAATGTCTCTGCAAATCATGACCCAACATGTAACTCTGACATTCTATCCGCCCCCTCTTCCGCAAGATTTCCCTGAGCCATGTTGGGTTCATTTTTGGTCTGCTTCAGTGCTGAGGTGTTGGGGGCCTCTGAGGCTCTGGCTTTCTGATTTGGTAGGAGTTGATTTTTCTCTGTGTTGGTCTCCTTCCCCTTTGTGCTGGTATCCGGTTCATCAGGAAAACATCACTCTTGCTTGTTTCGCCAATTGACCTTAGTTTCAGTCGGGCCCCTTTTGAGGTATGTTGGGGCAGCTCTCTCCTTAGGATCTGCATTTATCTGAAAAAGAGAAGCAGATTCTCCAACGGAGAGTAAGTTAGTACCCAGAAAATTGAGATAAGACTTACTTTTTTGATAAAGAGTTTGATAGGTGTAGGCCCTCTTGTACCCCATGATTGATGGTAGCTTGATATTGTAGAGTGGGCTTGTGTTTGGGTATGGTTCTGACTTGTTTCCCAGCTCCAGCTATGGGTCTAGTACCACTGAGTGGATCAGTTAGCCAAATCAAGAGCAATTGATTCCTCACCATGGTTGTGTACCACTATTGCACTTGTGTGGGCATCACATCCGGTTATTTGTTGCTAATTAGGTTAAACAATGTGTTGCTTGGACAGATCTTGGTCATTTCCCCCAGTCGCCTATGTAGCGCCTTCTGGCACTAGACACGCTGACTGGGGACTGCCTGTGTCAAAATTTTATCCTGTCTGGAATATCTGTGTTTCATCATAGACTTGTTTGTCATCTTCTGACATTTGACAAGTTGGTGAGCACAGTCATTTATTGGGATTCAACAAAGAACACCTAATTCATGTTCTGTGACTCTACTTAATACTGATCCAAAATCTATTGAACTTAACTTAGCAACAGAATAAAAATGGTTTCTAAACCATTCAAAACACCAGTTTATTTGTCATCAAAATTAAGTTTTAATATAATTGCAGCAATGTATTGAAATATTAAGAATAGAGTATGTTATGTTTACATCATTATAATAATTCCAATATTGGGTCATTTTATCCAAAGAAAATATTTGTATGAATTAAAAGATAATTATGAATAAGTTTTGGGGTTAAATAAAAAAATATTTGCACTTCAAAATTCCTAATCTGATCAGATGAAGTAATATTTGTGTAGAAGATACAATAAATTCTGATAAAGATAAATTGTCAGAGAACATTCTTCAACAACCTTAAACAAATGACATGGCTGTGGTGGGTTGAATCAGATGTCCTCTGTAAATTCATTTATTCTGAATGCTTGGTACTCAGCTGGTGGAAATTTTGGAGGTGGAACCTACCTGGAGTAGGTATATTTCTGGGGTTGGGCTTGGGACTGTTATAACCAGCACCCTCTTTTAAGAACTGAGCTCACTCACTAGCTTCTGCTTATTCCATGCTTTCCCTTGCCATCATGAAGCTTCTCCTCAAGACTGTAAGCAAAAATAAAAACTTTCCTTTCATCAGCTTTAAAAATGGCAAAAGAAAATTAGTACCAATTGAATGGGGTCATTGCTTCTAGAAACCTGACTGTGTGGCTTTTGGCTTTTTGGAACTGATTTGTGGGATGAGTGTGGAAGGATTTGAATCCTTGGTCTAAGAGATGCTTTGCAGTGCTGAAGGCAGATTTTGATAAACCATTCTTGTGAGGGTTGAAAGACCTAAATGCAAAAAGAACTATGGAATGTGCAGGCTAGGCTTATGAGAAGAAAGATATTTGTCTTCACTGGGTTAGAGGCAGTTTGTGTGAGAGGCTGGCTATGTTCTGCCTATGTCCTGAGAACTTGTGCAGGGTTGAGTTTAAAAGAAATGGACTGGTGTGAGAAAAAAGGTATGACATAGAAAGAAATGACAGTTTGAGGTATGAGATAGCATCTGCTTCAGCTGAGTTGTTGGAAAAATTAACACTATTGAGATTGGGCCAGCTTTTTTGCATTGGGACAACAGGAAGAATGCTGAATGTTTTGAAACTAAGGGGCCAAAATGCTGAAATCATTTTCTTATGCTTCAAAGTCAGCTTTATTCCTTGCCAGATTAATAAACTTGATAGGCTATCTGGTACTGTTCTGTAGTCCTGGAAATTCTAAAAATCTTGGGGGTTTCCACCACAACCCATGGTTTATGCTTATGGCTCCACAGGGTATCCATGTAGGGATTCCAACAACCCTGCTTCATATCACTCAGTGGCCATTTCCAAACATGTTGCAAATCCAATGACCCTTTCTTTCCTGCATTTATTATATTAACACAGTAACAGGTAGCCTACCAAGTTTCATTTCTTTCTGTATCATATCCACCTGATCATACTATATGAAGATATGATGGGTGGACTTGTGATGGTTAATTTCTGCTATCCACCTGATTGGATCAGAAATCAAATGAGACATTCTTATCTGGCAAATCTCTTAGGGCATTTCAGGAAGGGAAGGGTTTATTTCAGTTTACAGTTTCAAGCATGCAGTCCAATATGGTAGGGAAAGCATGACAGCAAGAGAAAGGCCAACTGGTCACATTGTAGAGGGTGAACAGGAAGAAGGGCCAGACCAAAGATAACCCATAGGGATCCACTTCCTCCAGCAAGGATTAACCTTCTAAAGGTACGACAACCTTCCCAAACAACATCTCCTGCTAGGGGCCAAGGGTTAAAACATATGAGCACAAGGAAGATATTTTACAAATTGCTTTGCTCATTTTGAAGATTCATATTAGCAGAGATGAAATAGAACCAGAAATGATGACTTAAAACAAACAAAAAAATGGGTAATTGAGTTGACAGGAAAACTTAACTTCAAAATAGGATATTAATTCCCTCAAATTTTGTCTGTCAGGGGCAGTTAACAAATTAGTTGCCAGAAATGTGCTTTAAGTTTTGCTTGGAACTATACAATAAGAAAAGATCCTGATAAGACTAAATCTGAAAATCAAATTCTAACTGTAGAGTGTAAACACATATTTTTACTAACATTAAATTTATTTTTAAAAAATATGTTATTTTATTATTTATTTATTAGAGACAGACAGAGGAAAAGAAAGATAGAGAGAGAATGGGCACGCCAGGGCCTCTAGCAACTGCAAATGAACTCTAGACACATGTACCACCATGTGCATCTGGCTTAATGCAGGATGTGGAGAATTGAACCTGGGTTCTTAGGTTTCACAGGCAAGTGCATTAACTGCTAAGCCATCTCTCAAGCCCTGTTGTTTATTTTTGTTAATATTCACTAGATAGTTACATCCCAATGGATGCTTTATAATGTATTGAGAAAAAATTTGTAGCTAAACTAGTGGTAACAACTCTAATCAGACTTTTGGTTCTTTTGACAAAATATCTGAGAAAACAACTTAAGGAAGAAAGGATTTATTTTGACTCAGTTTTAGAGGTCTCATTTCATAGTTACTTGGCTCTGTTGCTTCTGGGCCTGTGTTGGGTGAGGCAGAAGCATTTGGTGGAATAAAGTGGCTCACTTAATGGCATCCAGAGGCAGACAAAGATGCTTGAGGCAAGAGATACCCTTCAAAGGCACCCTCCAGCCATATACCTCTAATCAGGCTCTACCAACCTGTGGTGGTTTGAATCAGATGTCCCCCATAAACTCAGATGTTATGAATTCCTGTTCCCCAGCTGATGGCACTTTTGGAGGTGGATCCTTGCTAGAGGAGGTGTGTTGCTAAGTGCAGGCTTAGTTGTGTTACAGCCCAGCTTCCTCTTAGCAGAGATAGGCTTATCTACTGCTTCTGATGTCTACCTGCTGTGGCAGATTGTGATGTTCAGCCTTTGCTCATGCCATGCTTTTTCTTTTCATCATGAAGATTTCCCACAAGACTGTAAGCCAAAATAAACATTTTCCTTTCATCAGCTAATTTTAGTTGTATGCGTTATCCTAGAAATGAGAAAGTAACTACAACACTTTTATAGTTTCTACTACTTCTCAATGGTCTATTTATGAATAAACAGATTGTGGATATATTAATTAATTATATTTATCACAGCACTCATGAGTTAAAAAACTCTTAAAATATTTTAGATATTCATTTATTTTCAAGGAGAGAGAGAATGAGAATGGGTAATACAGGGCCTTTTGCCACTGCAAACAGATATAAGTGCCTCTTGGTTCTTTAAGTGGGTACTGGGGAATCAAATTCAGGCTGCCAGGCTTTGCAAGTTAGAACTATTTCTCCACCCCAGCACTATTATTTAATCACTTCATCTGGCAATCAAGCCTTTTATGAATGAGCTTTTTTGGAGGATACTTCACATCCAAACCATAACAGCAGTCATCCTCTCCACCTTCTTCCACCTGCTAAAGAGACATATATTTTCTCATTCAGTACTCTGTATTGTCCCTTTCCTAAAGAAAGAAAAGTAATCTTTATTGGTTTTGATACTAATTAAAAGTTTTGACAGGAGGGAAGAGGAAATAGAGTAGAAAAAAGGAACAGATGGATTCTGTGGTTTGAGAAAGCATTGATATAAACAACTGTGAAGGAAAAAGCAATAGCAGAATGGGAAGAGGTTTGCAGATATGATATTGTGGGGTGTTAATGAATTTATTTTATTGTACTTCCAACAACATGTAACAGAGAGTAACTGTTTTTGTTTTTGGTGATTATCTGTAGCTATTAAAGGGTCATTGGCTGCAAGACAGTACCAAATGGTCTTTATCTTGGATTTATTATGTTTACCTAAAATATGTAAATTTAAATCTCTGCTGTAATGAAATTTGATTTTTTTGGGAAGAATCATGGAAATCCATAGAAAATTAACCAAGACACCTTGGTTAGATATAATAAAAAGCACACTATGCTTATCTGTAAACTAACAAATACTTGTGGTCACTTGAAAACTCTTGCTGTTGTTAAGTCTGCTTATTGTTGAAGCAGAATTAAGAAGAAGTAAAAATATGAAAATTTAGGGAAAACTTGATACTACAGATTTGGGCATGAGCTGTTTCCCTCCTCTTTAAGTTCTATCTATAATTTGATAAAACCTGTAAACTTAAGCTTTTGGTATGTGGAAGTTAGTTCATAAGACAAGAATCTGGGGATATCCCAAAATACTCTTCTCATATCAGTCTATTGATGCATATTGGTACATTGGCAGAGGAACCCCAATTCCTACCCAGAATGGGTACACTGGCTGGGAAACCCAATTCCTGAATCAAAAAGAAATTTCTGTCCTCATATAATGCACTGCTTCTTATCTTGTGTAGGCAGGAAAGCAGATACATTGAATTTGCTGGAAGATTGCCCTCTCCAAGAAGCCTCCTCAAACATTGCCATATAAAATAGTATGTGTCCCCCTCCCCACACACAATCGTGCACCCCTCACACTACTTTTCTTAGTGGTACTTATTAATACCTGACATCATATTTCTGTTTTATGATTTACTTTTTATATTAGAGTGCAAGAGCCAGGAGGGTAAGGACTTTAGCTGTTTGTTAAATCTTTTTTCCTGTACTTAGAACAAGACCTGACTCAGAATATGTTTTTGATATTTATGGAATGAGTGATGACAATAACTACTAATAAATTTTCTTTTTATTATTATATTCTTTATATGTCATAAAATACATTTATGTTATTTGTTAACCCAATAAATGTGGTGATATACAGATTATTATTCACACTTAGACTAGAATATAAAGAATTTCTATAAGAACCAACTTCCCTTGTATTCCTACTCAACTTCCAGCAAGCTCCTCAGACTGTTTTACCCCTGCCAGAACCTCTGCCAAAAGATATCCACTCTTCTGACTTCATTTGTTATTGATTAATTTTTTCTGACTCTTGATTTTCATATAAGTTGATACATGCTGTTTGTGCTTTTATATCTCAGACTTATGCCTGTAAGAGTCACACATATTGTGTATTGTAGCAATTTGTGTTTTTATTTTCTTATACTTCCATTGGTTGAATGACCTGTAAGATATTTAATTCATTCTATTCACATGTGGACTCTTTTCAGGTTAGGCTTTTATGGAAAATAAATTTTGAGAGAGATCCTACAAGGTTCTGTAAATAAAGGGCATGGATTTGATGGTAACTATTTGGGTGGCATTTCTTAGTGTCTCATTTTCTCAGACCTACATTTTTGGAATTTTGCCCTTTCTTCCTTTAAGGTTCCTATTTGTGTTCAGATCTGTGATATCTGTCTGAAAGTAAATCACATGGTTCTTATTTTACACTACATCTTACTGGGGACACATTTGGGCATAATGTGTTTTATAGCACTTGTTCTTAAATGCGGCTGCACATTATAATCATTTAGGGATCTTTAAAAATACTTATGCATAGGCCCCACTACAAAACAATCAAATTAGCTTCTCTGGGGATGAGACTCTAGTAATATTTTTGAAAAGCTTCCCAGCAATGCTAATGACAACCAAGTTTGATAGGCATTGCAGGACAAAGCTTATCTTAGGAAATAGTACAGACATGTAGAATCAATTCACCTCTCCTCCCCATCAGGCAGAACCAATTTGTTTCCACACAGCTTGCCAGATGGGACTCTCTTTGAATGCTGTCAGCTTTATAAATCTCAGGGAGCAATTTATATGAGAACTGCTTAAAACTGGAGAAATCAAGAAATGTACCTTTGTCTTCTACATTATTTGTCAGTTTGTGATGTCAACGGCAGTGTTAGTTAAAATGTAGCTGATAAATTACAATTTAGAGTTCTTACCAGAATTATTAAAGTTGGAGCCTGTGACCTGGGAGCGCTAAATAGCCAGGCTTGGCCACCTGTCCTCAATAAGCCAATTAAAACCACAAATCATAGCGAAAATTAGAGAAAGGAGTTTAATTCAATGTGACCATATTAGGAAGAAGAACAAAGTGGTCTAATAACTCCCCTGCCCCATCCCAAGAGCTTCTTATTGGGACCTAACATGAGGTTTTGGTTTAAATAGAGAAACAATGTTATGCATAACTAAGCAGCCCTAGTGATGGCTTCTGTGTTTGAGTACTTATTCCCTAGCTGGTGGTGATCCCACCCCCACTGCCCTTCTCTCTTCCTCTCCCTTTCTCTTCTTCCTGGCTAAAATGTGACCTAGCCAACTATGCCTTTCTGGCCATAATGGACTATATACCTTCAAAACACAAACTGAAATAAAAGTTTTCCTTCTTTTAGTTGCTTCTAGTTATATATTTGCTAATAGCAGCTAGAAAATAACTAATATACCTGGTCAAGGAGCATTCCTACCCACTTCTCCTCTTATTATTTTGGCTCCAGTCTCTCCTGTCATGACAGTATAAAGTCTCTTTCTGCTAAGTTCCACCTCTGACTGGCAGAAGGCTTTAGCCTTCCCTTTTCCCAGCATGAGATTCCTGAGGAAATTATAATCCTTTTGGGTATAGCGTTTCAGTATTCTGGTAGCCGAAGGGAAGGGCACAAATATCTCTTATGAATATCTTCATTTATGTGCTGGTAAGATGGCTCTGTGAATAAAGGATTTGACATGCAGGAATAAGGAACTGAGTTTGGATTTCCAGCACCCACTTAAAATGTCAGACATGGTGGAATGCACTTGTAATCTAAGCACTGGAGATGCAGAAAGAGTAGAATTCTCAGGGTTGTCTGGTCAGTTGTCTAGCCAAATTGTTCAGCTCAGATTCAGTAAGAACCTCAAAGCAAAATGAGATGTAGAATGATAGAGGATGACATCCTATGTCAAATTCTGGCCTGTATACAAACACATGCACCAACAAACCTACATACACACAAAGAATATTTTGATTCCTGTGTAGAAGGTTATAGACTCATTATTTAAACTCCAGCCTGTGACAAGAATGTACTGACTAAGAATCCCTGGGTACTTCTAGAACCATTATGATTTTTTTTTTTTTTTTTTTACAATGAGGACCACATATGAGTAGAATTAGCTGTACCAAGTTTCAAATAGCATATGGTCAGGGTCCACTGTTCTTGGAGATAGGCTCTCCACTGGAGTTCAGGTTGACCTCACAGGCAGCTCCACACCTGGTTTTTATTGTAAAGTCATCTTCTTCCTAACAGTGTCTAACCATAATTTACCCACTTCAGCACAGGCCTTCTTTTGTTTCCCCCTTTCCTCCCTCCCTCCTCCTCTCCGTCCGTGCCTTTCTTCCTCCTCCATCTTTCCCTCCCTCCCTCCCTTCCATCCATCCATCCATCCATCCACCCATCCATCCATTTCTTCATTTTTTTTTAAGTCAGGGTCTCAAGGATTGATCCTCCTACATCTATCTCCCAAGTGCTAGGCTTAAGACACAATACCCTGACTTTTATCAATTCTTTATACTCTTGTTATTTATTCTATACATTGTATTTATTTATATATTGTTTATTCTACTTCTTTTTGAGGCAAGCCTGACAGACTGGTCTTTTTTTTTATTGAGAGAGTGAGAGTAAGGTATGGGGGTGATAATTGGTGCACCAGGGCCTCTGGCCATTCTAATTAAACTCCAGATGTACGTACCATCTTTTGTGCATGTGTGACCTTGCACGCTTGTTTCACCTTGTGCATATGGCTTATGCGGGACCTGGAGAATCAAACATGTGCCCTAAGGCTTTGCAGGCAAGTGCCTTAACTACTAAGCCATCTCTTCAGCCCTACTCTACTTTTGACAGCTTAACTAATCCTTCCTACAACAATAGCATTATGTTATATCTGTTTTAAGCTTTGTAAATGTATTGATGAATTAATTCATTTAATTCTTTCAATGTCCCTTTGAGTTGAGCTTTTGTTATTATCCCCATTTTGTAGAATAAGAAAATGATGCAAATATTGGTTAAGCATTAGACCAAGACCTGACAAATATAAGTGGCAAAGCTTGGATTTAAACTGCTTGGCCTCAGAACCAGCTTCCTTATCTTCTATCCTATGTTTCTCAAATTTCAATGTGCATAAAAGTTACCTGGGTATGTTGTGATGCAGATCATGGATTCAGTAAGTCTAGGGTGTAGCCC
Organism: Jaculus jaculus; assembly: GCF_020740685.1. NCBI lineage: Eukaryota > Metazoa > Chordata > Mammalia > Rodentia > Dipodidae > Jaculus > Jaculus jaculus. The sequence goes on from NC_059125.1 coordinate 38,433,737, forward strand.
AAGATTCTGCATTGTTAACCAGTGCTTACATAGTATTGCTGCTGTAGATTTCTGGACCACATTTTTAGAAACAAAGACATACTACATGAAATAATTGCTGCTATTATCCTCACTTTTAGGTGGATATAATGAGGCTATAAGAGACTAGTAGTTTCTATCTTCTCTCTTCTAACAACAAATTTATAGTTAAGATGTACTTTGTGTCCCTGTAGTCAGAGCTCAAAGGTAATTACTTCACTACTATGCTTGGGTACTTAGCAAATGACTATTGAATGAATAAGTATACTGACATTCAGTACTACATCCAACAGATTACCACCAACTAGTCAAAGGTTGAAATTAATGAACAGAAAACAGGTAATTATACACCTTTAATCTTGACATTTTACACCTGGGGAATGAATCTAATAGCCATTGTCTTTGCCACAATTTCTTCTTATGGCTTAAACAAGTTGTTTAATCCTTGCTATTATCAAGGAACAAAAAGGAAACTGATCAGCAAGTTTTTATTGAAGGTATCATTCTGCATGTCTTTTTACCATTGCCTTTGCTTTTAGGGAAGTAACACATTCCTGGCATCCTGCTGATATGAATATTTCTTATTAATTTCTTTAAACATCTCTTCTTGTAGATATGGAAGCAATATTCATTCACAAATAATCCTATTATTTAAAGTTTTGTCATTGGCAAACAATTTTTTTCTACTTCCTGAATAAAAAGAAGTAATTTTCTCTATAGGCTTCACTCACACCCAATGAAATTGTGTGATGTATATGATTCAATCCTGCACCCACCCCATTATGTACTCAGATCACAAATTTTCTCAATGAGTGAACTTCCAAATAAAAGTAATATTTCATGTTCTCCTTAAGAATTCAACCATTAATGTTGCAGGAAGAACACTCTACCCACTCTGTTATCTCTGCATAATGTTTTCCAGATAATGCATACATGTGATGAAGAGACTTGGCAGGAGGAAAATTTATTTACTCATTAGATTATTGTTTTTATTGAGAACTTTACTGTATGAACATATTGCTTGTTGGTAATATTCTCCTCTGTCCTTATTCCAGTAAGGGCCCATCTCAGTGGGGTTATCTATATGCACTGTAGAGACACTAACCAGTCAGTCTCTTTGATAATGTTTCAGAATACACCTTCCCATCCTGTGGCTTTTACAATCTTTCTATCCCACCCCCTCTTTTACAGTGTTCCCTGAGCCTTGGGGGGTATGTTATAAGTCTTATTTAGTGTTTAGCTCTCTGGTTTTCTTCTTTGATGAGTTTTGAGTCTCCTCAAGATCTACCACCATATCAATACAGGAGAGTTTCTGGCTAGCAGTTTGAACAGCACTCTCATTTAATCTGCCACTTCTTCTGTAATGCTTTCTGGGCCTTGGCAGATGTGATAGAGAAGAATCATCTTGTGCTGGGTAGTTGGATTTTTTGTTGTTGTTTTCTTGTGATGGGTCTTGTGTTTCCTGGTATTTTCTGCCATCTATAAAAAACAGAATATCTATCCAAGATTGAGAGCAGCATGGATTAGAGGAGATCAACATAGTTATTAAGAAGACTTTTTGATTGGCATAAGCTCTCCATTTAGCCAAAGAACAGTGGAAGCTTCTCTCTAGGGTCTATGGCCTTCTAAGCTTTAGGCTTCCAACTTGGTTCTCAGAAGTTAGGAATTCTTTCCCGCTGATATCCAGTCAGAGAGAAATTGACTATCTCCATAGACTATGTGCCACTATTTTACCAGTGTGTACATCTTGTTCTGACTAGTTCATTTTATAGCTTGCAGGATCCCCTGCTTGTTCACACTGTTGGTGACCTTTATCCCACAGAAGCCCACATAGCATTTCCAGCACCATGAGAGCTAGCCAGCAGGGAGCTGACATCCATCTCAGTTCTAAGGTAGTCTGTCAATATCCTGCAACTACAGTCTGTGATCTGTAGTCATAGGGTCTTCTCATTTGAGATCTTGTGGTAACCAAGTGCTTTGGCAATGGTATGCATTGTTTTGTGTGTCTCATGGCCTCACTGACCAAGAGCTATCTTTGTGGGGAGGGGTAACCAAATTCTGATGCTGGGATTTACCAGCAACTGTCTATGGTCTTAGGGTAAACTTTCTCAACCCCAGCAGTGTGCTTCTTCCCTAACCATCCCCTCTCCTATTAAGAGAGTTACAACTTTTAATTACTAAACCGGAGGAAGGTTTCTATGGTACTGATTCGTGCCATTAGTTTTGTGTGTCTTCACCCTCCACTCCCTCTGTTTCCCCACCTCTCCAGGCATTTCTATCCCATGTATTCTGTCCTTTCACTTGCCTCTTCTCATTCTTCTCTGCTCTGCCTCTCCAAGCCTCAATGTAGTTTCCTTATCAGTACACAAGTTATAAACATAGCAAATTATTCCATATTAGGAACCACATATGAGAGAGAACATGTGGCAGTTGTCTCTCTGAGCCTGTGTAACCTTACTCAGTATGATTTTTTTTCCAGGTCCATCCATTTTCCTGAAAATTTTATGATTTCTTTTTTTCTTACTGCTGAGTAGAATTCCACTGTGTACACATCTTATATCAGCTGATGGGCACTTGGGCTGAATCCATATCCTAAGTATTGTGAATAGAGTAGCTAAGCAAGTATCTCTATTATAAAGAGTACTCTTTAAAGTATATGCCCAGAAGTAGTATAGAAATGTCATATGGCAGATGTGTTTTTAAATTTTTGAGAAAACTCCATACTGATTTCAATAATGGCTATACAAGTTGCACTCCCACCAACAGTAAATAAAGATTCCTGTTTCCCAACACCCTTACCAGAATTTGCTAGAGGGGTCATATCACTGGGGCAGGATCTTATTTCAGCTTAAAGGTATGGAGAGAATAAGCAGTTTGATCTCTGGTGGGATTCATGCTGCCTACTGGTGTTGGTATTTTTCCTGTAGTTTCTCTCTCTCTGTCTCTCTCTCTCTCTCTCTCTCTCTCTCTTTGTTTGGATGTATGGAAGTAAGCAGCTTCTTCCACCATTGAGGGAACTGTACCTGGATCTTTAAGCTTGAAATAAACCACTTCCTTCCATAAACTGTGTCTGATTGGATATTCATGCCAGCAAAGTGGAGCTGACAGAGAGCAAGAGAGAGTGGGAGGAGAGAGAATGAATATGGACAAGCCAGAACCTCCTGCTTCTGCAAATGAACTCTAGACATATGCACCCCTTTGTGTGTCTGGCTTTACATGGGTAGTGGGAAAGAGAACCTAGGTAGTCAGGCTTTGCAAGTAAGCACCTCCAACTGTTGATCCAGATCTTTAGCACCCATTTGATTTCTGAAACATTCTGAAACAACTTTGGAATCTCAAAGTAGTTTTAAATTGCATTTTCCTGATGGGTAAGATGTTGAACATCATTTTAGATGCTAATTTTGGGAATTCTCTGTTTATTTCCCTGAATTTGTTTTCTGAATTAATTATTTATTCTATATATTAAACTGCTGTGAGATATTTAGCTGGTAAAGATTTCTCCCATTCTGTAGGTTGTTTATTGACTCTGCTGATGATTTACTTAGCTGTTCAATAGCTTTTATATTTCATGAGATCACAGTGGTCAAGTATTTGTCTAATTCCTTGGGCTGCTGGGGTATTAAAAGTCTTGACCTACACTTACATCTTGTAGTAATCTCCTTACATTTTCTTCTAATCATTTTAGAGTTTTAGGTATTTTGTTGAGGTCCTTGATCCATTTGGAGCTTATTTCTGTACAGGGTTATAGATTTAGTTCTAGAGTCACTCATCAACATGTGGCTATCCAGTTTCTACACTACCATTGTTGAAAATGCTGTCTTTTCTACAGTGTAAGATTTTAGTCTCTTTGACAAATTTCAGGTGGCTATAGTTACTAGAACTTATACCTAGAACTTTTATTGTATTTCATTGACTGATGTGTCTATACCATGCTACTTTTATTACTTTGGCTTTATAGTATATTTTGAAATCATATATAATGTTGTCACCAGCAGAGTTATTTTTTGCTATCAAAGGCATTTTGTGCTTCCATATGAATTTTGACATTATTTTTTTTCTGTTTCTGTGAAGAATGCTCCTGGAATTTTGACTGGAATAGCACTGAGTCTTTATATTGCTTTTGGTAGGATGGCCATTTTCATGATATTAACTCTTCCAATCCATGAGCATGGGAGACCTCTCCATTGTCTTATGTCTTCTTCAATTTCTTTTTAGTGTTCTTAATGAGAGAATTGGCACACTAAGCCCTCCTGCCATTGTAAATAAACTCCAGACACATGTGCCACTTAGTGCATTTGGCTTTACATGGGTACTGGGGACATGGACCTGGGCCATCAGGCTTTACAAGCAAGCACCTTGAACCACCAAGCCGTCTCTCCAGTCAGATATTAAATTTTTTGTGGCTGTTGTAAATTTAGCTCCTTCCCTGATTTCTCTCTATTTATGTTTGTCATTGGTATATGTGAAGGCTACTGATTTTTTGTGTGTTGGTTTTATATCTTGCCACTTTGATGAAAGAGTTTAACAGCTCGTAGAGTCTTTTGGGGGGGGTTCTTTTGAGTAATTTATGTATGGAATAATACCATCTACAAGTAAGGCTACTTTGTTGTCTTCTTTTCCAATATATACCTTTTTGATTTCCTTCTCTTGTGGCTGGAGTTAAGACTTCAAGTGCTATGCTAATTTACCATAGAGAGATTGGATGTTCTTGTCTTGTTTCAGTTCTTAGTGGGAATACTTCAAATTTTCCCCCGTTTTGATTGACATGGACTTTAGTTATGTTATGCATAGTCCTTATTATATTGAAATATGATACTTCCATTCCTATTCTCTAGAGCTTTAATCATTAAGAGATGTCATATTTTGTTGAAGGCCTTTTCTGCATCCATTGAAGTAATCATTTGATTTTTGTCTTTAAGTCTATTTATGTGATGCATTATGTTTATTAATTTTCATATGTTGAACATTCCTTTTAATCCTGAGATTTAACCCACTTGATTGAAGTGCATGATACTTTTTATGTATCCTTCAATTCTATTTGAAAGGATTTTATTGAGAGTTTTTGCATAAGTTCATCAGGGATATTGGTGTATAATTTTATTTTCTTGTTGTATTAGTGTAGTCACTGCTAAATGGATCTGATCCTCAAACAGAGTGAGTGGGGGCTAGGGTTGTACCTGCAGGGTGGGTAGCAGTCATCTGGACCATGGTCAGCCTACTCAATGCCCAGGGCTTTGGAATGCAATCAGCTCAGGAGTCCTTACTCTGGTGGTGCAGGTGAGCAGTTACTAGATTACTTGAAGAGATACCTTTTGGATCAGAGAACTATTGGGAATGAAGTGTGTAATTTAAATATATAACTCATAAAATGTGTGACTTGATGCAACAGAGAGGAGTAATGCAATCATAGTGTCTCTACATTGTAATGGGGGTCCAATATTAGGAAAAGGCTCTTGGTGGGATTTTACTCAGCATAATTCCAAAACTGTTGATTTTTTTCTGCATCCATGCCAGTGAGGTACTAGCTTATTTCACTCATTAATGCTAGAAATATTAAGCTTGACCCAAATCTGGGTGGCTGTATTCACTTCACTTATTCATTTAGTCATTTAGTTTTTCAAAGTTCTGTTGTGTATGTGGAGGACTGAAGATGGAACATTGGATCTCATACATACTTGGTACATGCTCCACCACTGACAAACACTCATAACTCTCTAAAATAACAAAAGACTTTTTGAGTGCCATTGGGATAGATACTCTGGGTGTACCAGATATGGTTTTAGCCCTCAAAGAATTCACATGTTTTCTAATGATACAGTACAACAAGAAAGAGATTTCCAGCAAAAAAAAATGATGTGTGACAAGGATAATATAAATGATACACAGAGTTTTATAGCAATTTTTCATCAGAGAGTGGCTCCTGGACCAACACTTCAGCATTATCTTGGGCCCTTACTTCAGGCTTACTATAGGTGGAAACCAGAGCTCTGCATTTTACACAGGATTCTAAAGTGGTTTGTATACACATTAGCGTTTTATAAACATGCTTTTCGGAGATCATCTCTGTCAGAAGAACAACATATTAATGTACTATCCACAAGGGGCTATCATTCAAAAGAAAGAAGAAATTTTAAAATGAATAATTAGATGCAATAAAGACCACTCACAGATGTGAGTACAGGAACAAAAGAATTGAAGGAAGTACAGGGGCATTTTGCTAAGTGGGAAGATCTATGAAAATGTTCTCTACAGGGAGCTTTAGAGGATGGAGAAAGTTTATCACTTCAGAGCACATTTGCTTGTAACGGAATAGTTTACTGACAGTGACTTAAGAGTTTTTTTTTTTTTTTCTTGCAGAAAAAGCAGTCTGAAAGTAGATTGTCTCCAGTGCTGATTCATGTATTCAAGTATTCTGGGTTCTATGTCAAGTGTCTATATAGTCCTCTTCTTTTACCCTATGGTCACAAGACAGTTTAGTTCTAAGAGTCACATCTTCATCAAACTATATTCAAATGAATGAAACACACAGACATAACATAAAAACCCTCCATTTTCTTAAGAAGACAACTTTTGAAGCTTTTGAGCAAGTATCCCCTTTGTCATTGGTTAGACCCAAGGCATATAATCGCTAGTTGACTGGGATATCATGTATCTTTCATAAGCTTGAGGCATCTCATCCCATATTTAAGGACAATTGCACTGTTTGTAGGGAAAAAGTATTCTTCAGTGAAAATTTGGGGATTAGCCCTCAACATGTTTCATAGGGCTTTTTTAGGTGAGATAAGGAATAAGTGCATTCCCGGGAAGGGGAAAACCATGAATAAAGGCAGGGAAGGTGAAACGTAGGGGTAGAACTGTTATTTTTTTATGGATTTTTTGAAACATAAGAGTCAAATAGGATTTATCTATTTAAAAATCTATGGGGCTGGGAATACTGTCCATGGTAGAAAAGTTCCCTGCCATACACAAGGCCCTGGTTTTGAACCCCAGCACTACAAAAAATAAATAAGCAATTAAACAAGCAAATAAATAAGTAAAATGGGAATTGTTTGAACCCTTTATTCATGTAGAATCTTTTATGGAAGCCCAGTTTACAAAGGAAATCATGGTTGATTTAGTTAGAAGTCGGGTGGAATGTCTAGAGCATACTCTACCCAATCAAGGAAATATAGAGATAGTAAATTAAAATTAAAGTAATTTAAATTGAAATTAATCACAATTGGGGGGGGTTATGAGGACACTTACAAATCATGATTTAAATTTGAGCCAGATTATCTTTAGATTATGTGGTTGCAATTTGGAAATATGCCTTAGTATTAAACTGTGATACTTGTGAATTACATGCCATTACTTTAGTGACATGATCTGCTCTTGATCAAGGCAGGCTATAGGCTCCATTTTTTTCACTTGAAATCCTGTTGTCAGATGTTGAAACTGTTTCTTCTCACTCAGGGGAAATTTTGTATTATCCCATTTCCCCTTGCAAAGGAAAACAGCTACATAGAAGTCCTATTCAACTGTGGTACTCAAACACTTACTTGTATCATATATTCCCTTTTGTCTCGATCAATCTACCAGTAGGCTGCACTTATTTCTCTTTAGAAAATTTTCTTTCCTCAGTGTGGACTCTCCATCCTCATAGAAGCTCCTACTTCAATTATTTTTCTCTAATTTTCTGCCAAAGTTTATTTATTTTTTAATTTACTTTTATTAAATATGGACATATGTAAACAACACCTGTTGGTAACATTCTTTCCCTCATCACTGCCCCATAGGGACTTTGGGTCATGCATTATGGGGACAACAGTCAGTAATGGGGGAGAGACAATGTCTCTGTGCATAATATCCCAACTTGTGGCTCTAGTGATCTTTCTTCGCACTCTTCCATAAAATTCCCTGATCCATGTTGAGTGTGTTTTAAGTCTACTTCAGTGATGGGCTCTTAGGAGTCTCTGGATCTCTGCTTTGGTAGTTGTTGAGTGTCCTCATTATCTATCTCCTTCACCCTTGTGCTGATAGAACCCAGCATCCTTGAATACATGAATTAGTACTGGAGACAACCTCCTATCAGACTGAATGAAGTCAGCGCAGGTTAAATGGGATAAGCATTATTAATTTAGAGAGAATCAAATGGGTGTAGTCCCTCTTATAGCCGAAGATCAGTGGGTGCTTAATATTGGAGAGCAAAATTGTGTGCATGTGCGACCTTGTGTGTATGTATGCTTGTGTTACCTTGTATGTCTGGCTTATGTGGGATCTGGAGAGTCAAACATGGGTCCTTAGACAAGCACCTTAACTGATAAGTCATGTTTCCAGCACTTGTAAGCTTTTTGTAACTATAAATATTGTGTTCCAGAAAATTCTTCTGCTAAAGAAAATTCTAGCTGAAGGTAATATTTATGGTGAATCAGTGCAAACCCATTAAAAATGTTTTTGCCTTTATGGAAATAGAACATTAAAAGCAACAGTCTAAATATTGAGAATATGATAACATCTTGCCACTTTTGTTAACAATGGTTGGCTTTTGTTTGCAGTTTTCCTCAGCTTACCTGAGAACTACATCTTCTCTGCTAATTCAACAAAATTATTTGTTTTCTTTTGTTGTAAATATTCACTTATTAACATGTAACACTTCACTGTTTCTGGTATTATGTCCAAATATTCAATTTTCCTGATTTTATGATATAGCATAATTGATCTTGAACTGTGGGTGGTCCTCCTTCATGAAACACAGTAAAGAGATGTGAAGGCACTTGGAGATTTGAAATGGAAAGAGCTCTACCAAATCTGACTCAGTTCAGCAGCTGCTCCTTTCCACTTCAGTGGTGGCATAACCTTGGTGTTGCTCCCATAGACTAAACCAGTGACTCCTGAGGATAGTTGATAGTTTGATGCTTCAGCTGGGTCTTTCCTACTTCATGCTTCCCAAGATACCTTTGCTAAAGCTTCTCTTCCTCATGCGCTCCAAGCCAGCTACAAACTAACTGAGTTTCTTCATTTAACTTGAACATTATTCTTTCTCGTCTTCATGGTTTGGTTTCTATTTGCTCACTTTGCTGGTGGTTCCAGTAAGATTTTTTTTTTTAACCTCTTTGGATGCCTATAGTTTTAGGTATGTTTTATGTTACAAATTCTGTGTGAAGCCTCCTATCCCTTTTCTAGCTGCCTATACTATTTTGTTTTCAGTACTTCAGAACATTATGACCCACTGTTATCCCAGACACGACTGTACATTCCCTAAGGTATGACATAAAATCCCATTGCATGTATTACTCCTTAATTTATTTCAAGGATATAAAGGTCCATTAAATAACTTCACTGATGGATGGAGAATGAAGATGTTTGTTTGGCTTCTGAACTGACACGCTTTGACAGACATATTTTTGCACTGAGTATAATTTCTTTAGCCAAGTGTGGTTCAGTTCTTCCCTGATAACTCTGCATTCACTCTCCACAAAAGTCTAGAACTTTTATTTCTACTTGAGGATAACATGAATATTGTAAGTTTATTTATTTATTTTTTGACTAAACACAAGTGACTGTTTTGAAATTTCATAATGTTTCAGTGCGTGGGGAACACATATTGTTCTGTACTAGTCATACTGTAGGTGTAAGTTGAGAGTCTTAGCCCTCTGGTCTCTTCATAGTAGAAAATGAGCCATGATGATAATGTAGACATTATCTTTCCTATGTCTTCAGAGTCATGTAAATAACCTCACTTCCTTTACTAACTGAAAAGCTATCATTACTTTGCTTTTCAGGTCATTTTCTATCTATTGGATGAAATTCAGTACTTCCTGAAAAACTAACCTTGCACATTTGCTTCACTAGAACATCGTTTAAAAACTGTTATTCTTTTAAAAACATAATTTTTCAAGTCATAAGAAGGCTATTAGGTTTATGTTTTCTATATATCCTTTTGACTGTTCATTCATTTATTTGTGATCTTATTTATTTTTATGAAGTAGATTTTCTGTTTTGAAAAGGCACACAGTTGGTTAAAAAAAAATCCAAATGCACAACAGGGAGAAAAATTGAGTGGTTAGTCTTCCTCTAACCTTAGACTCCCAGTCCCCATTTTGTTCTTTTATCCCATAAGTGACTAATTATACTTGCTTCTTCTGAATCTTCCCTGGAACATTCTAAGAATATCCATGAACATGCATGTATGAATGGAGCGTGTAATGTACACTATATGCATCCTGTTTATTTAGTTACTCAATATGTTAGGGAATTTTCAATATCCACACATATAGATCTATTTTATCCCTTTCATGGCTGAACAGTCAGACCACTTGTTCACTAAGCAAGTATGGACTGAGTACCTGCAATCACTTATTTTAAGGTCACAGTTAAGATTTTATACTTCAGTAATCTGTAACTTTTTTTTTTCTTTTTGGCAAATGACCCTTCATGGTGACAAGCTCACGGGAATGGTAGTATTTGAGTATTGAGCATTTTTTTTTTTTGGTTGTTTCACAGGCTCCCTCTGCTGGAGTAAAATAGTATCTTTGTTCTCAAGAGTTAAGATACTTTCCCTTTAATTGAAAAGGAACTTAAACAATTTGCTGCATGCATTGCCTTTTAATACAGTGTTTCCTATGCTGTGTGTGTCCTAAATTTACCTGTTACAGAGGTATAATATAAATTGCTACTTCTATTTTTCCAAGACAGAGCCTTATAAAAGGTACTGATTTTAAAGAATTTGCCAGAAATGTGAATTGCTAATAATAAACAGGTTCTTGTTTCCTGTAAGGAATGTCCTTGTTACTTCAATTCTAACCTTCTTCGTTTTAGAACATCTGGGAGTATTATGGAAAGTCTGTGACAAGCCTATTTAAAGGTGCTTGCTAAAGGGAAATTATCCTGAGTCACCAGATTTGTTATGTTTTGTAGGTAGACTATAATTTTCCATATAAAAAATGATGATGGGTGCAAAGTCAACACTTCCTCTGCCATGGGGAGCCACCCTTTCTCAGGTCATACACATTCTAAAGTCTATCAAAACGAGATTTCTTGTACATTTTGCAAATAAAACCATTATTCATTGTTTAACATTTGTGGAACTTGGCTTTATTTCTGGCTTGACAACATGCCATGTATATCTCCTTTTCTTTTCCTACACCTCCATTTTTTTGACCTACCTTTGCATTTAAATGACTTAGTATTCAGTGAGTTTTGAATTGGCTAAGCCAAAGAAGCTTTATGTGATGGTGTCAATAGGAATTTTAGTAATGCTGACTCTAGTGTATATTATTTCATGATAGCACCTCCATTTCTGCCATAGCCCAAAATAACATTCTTTGGCTTTGAAATTCATTGGATGGCTTGAACAAGGCCCACTCATATCATATAAAGCCATCTTAGAAATGCATAATCTCATACCATACAGCAGACTTGCTGGACTAGGCACTGCATTTCAACAAGATTGCTAGAGAGTGGGGGAGGGAGGGAATTACCATGGGATTTTTTTTAATAATAATCATGGAATATGCTAATAAAATTTAAAAAAAGATTGCTAGAGAATTGGCATACATGTTACAGTTTGTAAAACTTTGTTTAAAGTAAGGGGGAAACTTGGTATTACAGACACTGATATATATGAGATAATGCTGGCTTCTCAGACTCTGCCATAGCCACAAACACCTACCTCCTGCATTCCACTAGTCTATGACTAATATATATGGGCTCAAGGCCAGCTCCACCCATTAGCTTTATAACACTAGGCAGTGAGCCCACAACCCCTTCCCTGAACTCAGAGCTTATGATCATTATTGACTGGTGAATACTGACTTTGACATCCTGGACTCTGAACTCTTGTACCTACCTGTCTACCCATCCATTGACTTGGCCGATTTATCTGACTTCTATAGTGTAGTGAACTTATGAACTGCTTTTTTTGCCCTAAATTGTCTAAATTGTGGGCCTTCCCAGTTGGTGAGGAGCCAGGCTTAAGCAATGACATACTTTGCCACTAAGCCAGTATAAGAATAATTTGAGTCCTTAGCATTGAGAACTATAGGTTAGTCACAACTTTTTAAATCTCAGGCAATATAGATTCCATTTGAAATAGTTTAATTTTAAAACCAGGGGTACCATCATGGCCTGCAAAAATCACTTTTGGGGTCTTCCTGCTCCATATCCATAGGATATATCTCATCATGAGGAACATTTAATTTGAGGGACATCTTAAATAAAGTACCCATTTCTTCAAAAATTTTAAAGTCAAAGGGAAAAATGAGAAAGGCATGGAATCTGTTCCATAATGATGAAGTCTAAAGGGACACGACAGTTAAATTCAATGAATGACCAATTCTGGATTGGTTCCTGTGGCAGAAAATGAAATAGTTGTAAGGGACATTTTTTATATTATCATAAAAATGTAAAGATAGGATGTATTGGTATTATATCAGCGTTAAACTTCCTGGTTTCAATAGTTAGTTACATTGTAGTAAGGTAAGAGAATATCCATGCTTATATGATGTATACATTGAAGTTTGCTTGGTAAGTGGATATTATTATATATGCAATTTACTCTAAAATGGATTTTCTTCCTACATGGAATGGTAAGGCAAATATTTCCAATATTAACAAAAGATGACTATTGGTAAATGAGACATAGGAATATTGGCTCTAATTCTATAAATCTTTGGAATTATATAATAAACAGGTGGTTGAATGCTTGCCTAGCATGTATGAAGCCATGAATTAGATCTCCAGCATCATATAAACTAGGCCTGGTCAAGTATGCTTTGTAATCTTAGCACTCAAAAGATGAGGCAGAAGGATCTGAAATTCAAGGTCATCCTCAGCTACATAATGAGTTTGTTTGAAGCCAGTCTGGAATACGTGAGATCTTGTTTCAACATACAAGCTTATTTATGTATAAGAGACAGACGTCAGCTAGATTTGAATCTCTCTATCATATGTAAGTATGTTCTGTCCTTTTCCATGGCATTTTTCTCAACTCACAGACTGACTCTCAATTGAAAACTAAGAGTAATCTAGACTCAACTTCTGGAAATGTCCCTCATTATTTGCCTGGAAGCCATGTAATTCCACCCATTCTTTTTAAAGTTGAGGACGCTATGCATTTCATAACTTATTTCCTGCTCCTGTTTCACACAAAAGAACAGATTTGAAATAAAATAAGATCTATCTAGATGTGTTAAAATAGTTATCCCTAGATCTTTCTGAGTTACCAGTATAGAGAAAGATGTGCATCCTTTACAAACATGCTTCCTATATAGTATATTAGTCTGGCAGAAAATGTATTTATGTGGTAGTTGAATAGGCTAAGTGTGGAAAAACTAGACTTGACCAATTGCTTGTCCAACAGCTTCTGAAATTAAATGCAAATCCTAGTCAAAGGTTCCTCAGTAGCAGAGCACAAATTTGAGTATATAGTGGTTTCATGTGTGGTGAAAAACAATGAAATTTTATTTTATTTTTATTATTTGTTTGAGAGGGGGGGAGAGAATGGGCATGCCAGGGACTCCAGGCACTGCAAATGGACTCCAGATGCATGTGCCCCCTTGTGCATCTGGCTAACGTGGGTCCTGGGGAATCAAACCGGGATGCTATTGCTTTGCAGGCATACACCTTAACCGTTAAGCCATTTTTCCAGCCCCAAGCAATGAAATTTTTAAAAGAATTAAATGTGCTTTCCATCAACATATGTTCAGATATGATCATGAGAAGCTCACAAAAATATTTCAGAACATATGTTTTCTTATAGTTCAGTACAGTTTCAGACACTGTTACCTATAAGATCTCCATTTTCCATATTGTCCTTACACAATGAAATCATGTTTTGTTTGGCTATGTAATGCTCTATGAAAATTACTTGATTTTCTAATTTCTTAACCTTCAGCGTGGGTGTTCATGTCAAACAGAACTCTGAATTTCATGCCAGTATATGTCTATTTGAGGGGTCTGGGAAATCTTTTGTTTTCCTGATAAAAGAGAATATGTATGGCTTGTGCTGACCTTCCCTATTTCTTCCTGCCTTGTATATACCCATAGCATCTTGAGTGGTAATGATCATGTTCGGCCTATAGGTTAACATGAGGAGAAAAAGATGGAATTGCATCACCCTGGCTATTATATCACAAGTCAGTGTTCAATATCAGCAGTTATCTACTTCTAGATATATTTTTTTCTATAAGAAACATGACCCGGAAAAACAGAAAGAAAGAAACATGACATTATTATTGTTATCATTATTATTATTATTAGTTGTTTGACCTACCTCTCTCAAAGAAATAAAATATTCAACAACTTTAGATGTAGCACCTCCATTTTTCAGAACTTTCCATGTACTTAATTATGTGTCATAGCAGTTGGTCACTGCTTTTCTTATGTACATCCTTAAATTTTTAGTGAGTGTCTTTAGTTGAACATTGAACTTGTGAATGGGTTTTATTTCCTGTTGAACTTTCTTTGAGCAACGTGACATGAGGCACATTGTTTACTTAATTGTGATTTCTTTATAAAGATAGCCCTGTTAATTAATAAGATTAAGAAGACTGACAAAAATGAGACATACTTTAGATGATAATATATGGAGCAGGATATGGATTTACTTAAATTATCCTCTTAAATGTCTGTGATAACAGGGATACTGTGTCCTTGGCTCACTGATATTATAATGAACCATAGGACTCGACTCAATTTAAACAACATGTCTTTGTGTAAGATGGGACTTTAGTTTTACTACCTTAGAAGGTTTATAAATCCTTCTTTGCTTACTTTGGGTCATACTGCTTGGCTGTGCACTTTCTAAGAACGAGAAGCCTGCTCTGTTTCTGTTATTCAGTACTAACAATATGGACTTCATGAAGGCTCATTTCTAAGAGATATTCTTTGGAAAGCTGTTTTGCTCTTAACAGAGCGCATGTACCAGTTTACTCTTTAGTTCTAGATTATATGGTATCAACTTTAAGTCTAAAAATACATAGACTGTAAAAGCTCAAAAGGCTGGAGAGATGGCTTAGTGGTTAAGTCGCTTGCTAGTGAAGCTGAAGGACCCAGGTCCAATTCCTCAATACCCATATAAATCAGATACACTAGATGTCTGAAGTTCGTTTGCAATGGCTAGAGGCCCTGGCGTGCCCATTCTCTCTGTATATATCGCCTCTTTTTTTTTTCTCTCTCTCTTATAAATAAATAAAATATTTTTAAAAGCCTTTATCCTCAAAGCCATTGGTATCAAAAGTTGTTTTCTTGTAATTGATAGTCAAATGACTGCATCTTTTCAGAGCAGAAGCTCATGCTATCACAAGTATGAAAGAACAAAGGATATAGATGAAATAAATATCTAGAGGAAATATGCAAAGTAATATCATATTCTTACTGCTTCTTCTATGTCTGGTGTGGTATTGAACCAGTGACTCTGCATTCAACTCAGATGGTCCCTCAGGACATTTTAGGACAACTGCATAAAAGTTTTGATGGTATTGAGCAAGGTCCAGGTTGGTAATTCTAGAGCCTCCTGACTTTTCTTAAGACAAAACAATCTTAAACTTTTGTTTAAGATTGGCTGTCAGATCAGTTTGAGAACAGTGGCTTGACATTAACAATTTATACTCACTGAGTTGTCACCCTAAAATACCTATTTTCTATATTGCAAAAATCTTCCTTTTTGTTCTACCTCTTTTCAAAAATGTAATTTAGATGGTGTACAAGAAAAATGCATACTTACAATGAAATTACCACATATTCAACTAATAATTAAGGTTTAGGAAGAAAAATCTTTTAGCAAAATTTGTAGATCAAACTAAATGTGGTGGCACACACCTGTGATTTTTACCATTCTTGAGGCTGAGAAAGGCCAACCAAGCTACATATTCAGACCTTATCTTAAAGTAAATCTTTCTACAGTAAACAAAATAACTAACTCTGTTCCTGGGCTTTAAAGCATAAGACACAGTTACTGATGGTTCTTTATGATTAAATAAAACTTACATATCAATTGATTCATTAGATGGACTGTGAAAGGAACTTGTCTCTTGGAACTCTATATAGAAGTGGTAGGAAAGTGTGAGCACTATCTTTAGTAGCTGTTCTGCAGATCAAAAAAAAATTGTCCTATTCTTCTATCAACCTTCCTTTTCCTCCTACATAAATAAAAGACATAGTCATTATAACTGGAAAAATGTCAGTGGAAAGTCAGATTTGTATAATTTAGATGTACATTGTTGTCAGGACTTAAGTTAGTATTGGGATAATTTTAAGAATTCATAGGTAGGTAACCTTTGTTAAAACAGTGTTTCTAAAACCTTAAGGTACATGCATACAACTTGATGATCTGGCTAAAATTCAGAGGGTCTGGGACAGAACCTAGGAACCTTCATTTCTATCTAGCTTCTAGGTGATATCCTGACTTCTGGTCCATAAAGCACACTTTAACACTTTAAGGAATAGAAACCTCTCAGATCTCAAATGTCTCAAATGAAGTGTGTGTGTGTGTGTGTGTGTGTGTGTGTGTATGTGTGTGTGTGGGGGGGGCTTATACAGGATGTCTAGCCACCACAGCAGTGGAGAAAAGTTTGGTGGATGGTGGATAAATTCATCCTTTAGACCAAAATAAGAATAGTTTATTGAGTACACTGTAAGAGGGCAACAGGGTGGGCAGTAACTAGAATACTACAGTCGTCTTAATGAGCTTTTCACAGAATTTTAAGACAGATCATTTAAGACTAGGGTCCCTATCCTGTATGCATCAGGCATTGTTATTTTGGTTGAAAAGACCCAAGATGTCAGGTGGCAAAGCTGATGTGTTTGTGTGGAAGGTGGAGAAGTGAAAAATGAAAGCATTGACTTTATGTCTATGCCCATTTGGGTTAGGATCTTTTGCACAAACAAAAATAAAAACAGAAAGACATCCAGCAGGAGACTGTCTAAAATGACTGTGGTAAAGAGAAAGATCAAGAGGACAGAAGTGTATGTTCTATAGAAACTGGACAAAGAACCGGAAGAGAGGATCCCTAAACTATTAGGTACTAAATATCACTGTTTCTGCTACAGTATCTGCTCCAGTCTCTTTTCAATCTTACATTTAGGTGGTTTATGTTATTATTCTTTTTCATAGAACCTGCTTACTGCTTCTAAACCTCAGCTTGTTCATGGTGCCCAGATCTATCTCTTCACTTGTCATAAACATCGACTGTGATTGCTGATAGCTTCATTTATTTCATGACATGCATTTCCAATTGTTAAGAAGAAGAATTTCATTTGAGTTCACCCTGAACTACATAGTGAATTCCAGGTCAGCATGGGCTAGAATGAGACCATACCTGGAAAATCAAACCATATCAAAAACAAAATAAGAAAAGAAGAATTTGGTAGCTTAGTATGTCTTAATACACCCAGGACTTAGGACTTGGATCCATTATCAAGGACCTAATCAGTGTGGATGCAGAAGGGCTAGTGGTATTTGACACACGGATAAATAAATACAGCTAGCAGTTCACAGGAGCTATGTGCCAGGATGTTATCTGTGGTAAGGTAAGCATGTTGTAGTGTGGTCTATTTTATTCATTTCCTTAATGAAGGTCAACTTTGCATGGAGTTGATTCAGTCATAGTATGGTTTTCAGGCAGGGCCAAGAAACATACCATTTGTTTTAATGCTCTTTCATCTCTTCATACTCAGAGGCCAGGCTAATAATAATATAAGATTAGTGAAGGGAATCAGTTAAACTAATGAAAATGCTCAAACCAAAGCACTGCAGACTTGCTTTGCATTTTTGAGGTTTCTTTATTTTTAACTCAACATGAAAAAAAGAGACTGAAAAAAACTAATGAATTCAAAATATCAATGCAGTATAGGCCTTTGATGTTATAAATTCAGGAGAGGGAACTAGGCTTCCTTTAATAAAGAAGGACTTGATGGGAAGGAAGCCCCTTTCTGCATCTCCAATCACTTTTTTCCCCACTGGAAAAATCTGTTTCCTTATTGCCAGGATATCAGAATATTTCAGAAACCCAGAGGCCATTTTCTTGGAGAGAGTGAATTTTCCCTTTCACCTTCCTGTGTGCTTGAAGCCGAAAATAAAGTGGTATTTGAGAAAACAGACAATTGAGAGAATAAAATCTAGCTCATAACCCTAAGTCTCTTCCCTGCTCATCTGTCTGTACTGATTGTTCATAGGGTGGGGAGAAAAGAGGCACAAAGACTTTTAAGAAGAACTGTTTTCAGCTTTTATTTGCTGATCAGTAAACTCAAGGGTAGGTCTTGTCTGTTCCTAGAGATAAAGAACTGTGTGCATAAATGCTCTCTATCCTACCAAGCAAGCACCCATATTCTCTTTGTTTTCCCACAGTGTTTCTGAGAGATAAGAAGAAACCACCCAGACATGATGCATGACTAAAGGAGGTTTTGAAATAATATTTCATAAATTTTCCCTGTTCTGAGCTGTGTATAAGGGATGGAAAGAATAGGTAACAGCATCATATATAGCACAAAGTGATATATTATCTGGCTTCAAAACAAGTAGGCAAATGCATACACATATGAACAAATGAAGCACATGAATAAATGTTCAAAAGGGAACAGAATAAACCATTTTTAAATTATGGGTATGAAAAATTTGAATTTTAATAATTTAAATGAAAACTTAGTGGCTATTTCTACTGCAAAAATCACTGTCACATGGACTCAGAATTAATATAGGGCAGAGAGGCATACAGCCAAAGAACATTGTTTATTTTTGGAAAAATGAGGGATGGAATCAAGATAGAATCCTTTGAGGCTTTCAGTATGTTTCTGAAAGAGATCCAGCATGAAGGAGTTGATTTGAAATTAACAGTTCAAGAATTTAAGTAGAATTGCCGGGCATGGTGGCGCACGCCTTTAATCCCAGCACTTGGGAGGCAGAGGTAGGAGGATCACCATGAGTTCAAGGCCACCCTGAGACTACAGAGTTAATACCAGGTCAGCCTAGACCAGAGTGAGACCCTACCTTGAAACACCCCCCCCCCAAAAAAAAAGAATTTAAGTAGAATTAACACTGAAAATAACATCTGTTAGTCTAACCAAAGCACAAAATGTTTTCAATAGCATATGAAAACTTTGGCCATAAATGAATAGGAGCAGAATAGGAATTCACTTAAGAGAAATTTGCTTTTATATTAAGGAAAGACCTAGGGCTGACTATAGATGGTAGTAAGGATACATAGGATTATAGGGTACTCAGGGGTCTGGACGAAATGAGGGGTGTTGCAGTCTGGTTCGCAGTACTGGTAGAAGTCACCCAACCAAGAGCAGCTTCTGGGAAAAAGAGATTTATTTTGGCTTACAGGCTCGAGGGGAAGTTCCATGATGGCAGGGGAAAACAATAGCATGAGCAGAGGGTGGACATCACCCCTTAGCCAATATAAGGTGGACCACAGCAACAGGAGAATGTGCCAAACACTGGCATGGGGAAACTGGCTATAACATCCGTAGGCCTGCCCCCAATAATACACTCCCTCCAGGAGGCATTAATTACCAAATATCCATCAGCTGGGGACCTAGCATTCAAAACACCTAAGTTTATGGGGGACACCTGAATCAAACCACCACAAGGGGTAAACTCAAGAAATACATACATAGAAAGCTAATAACATTAAGTTGAAAGCTATGGCATAATTGTTTCTGAGAAGCTAAGCCTAAGAAAGAAAAACCTCTCCATCTCTAGGTTCATGAACTTTATATGCTTTGTTTTCGAGTATGTTTTCAAAAATATTATTTATTTATTTATTTGACAGAGAGAAAGAGGGAGAAAGAGAGAGAATGGGCACACCAGGGCTCCAGCCTCTGCAAACGAACTCCAGATGCGTGAAACCCCTTGTGCATCTGGCTAATGTGGGTCTTGGGGAATCGAACCTAGGTCCTTTGGCTTTGCAGACAAATGCCTTAACTGTTAAGCCATCCCTGCAGTCCGTGTTTTAGACTGCTTTTGACACAGGGTCTTGTTATGTAATCCATGTTGCCCTCAAATATGAGATCACCCTGCCTCAGTTTCCCAAGTGCTGGGATTATAGGTGTGTACCACGTTTAGCAACAGTTTCCTCTTTAAGTAATTATCTTTTCTAAATTAAGTCCTAGATTTGAATAAACCAAAACCTGGATTATATTTTATCCTGCTAATATTTGGTAAATTAAGTTATCACTTAAGTCATTAGGAATTTTTTCAAAAACAGTTGATGATCCTAATGCCAGATGTAGGTAGAAAAATGAAATTGTGTATCTTAGGAGAGAGGCCAAATTCCAGTGAACTTTTCCTTGATCCCGGATTCATTCAAACCAGCAAGATGGAAGGTAACTTTTTTTCCTGGTTAATCTGACCAGGACTTTTCTGTGTTGTCTGTCATGTTCACTATCATATTGCCACCATCTAGAAGAAGTTTGACTGGAGTAGTGACTTATAAAATTAGGGAGGGAGAAAAATAAACAAGGTTAAGAGGAAGGAAAGGAAGTTTCCCTTTTCATACCACATAAACTAACACATACTCATCTGTTTGCAAGGACCCCATTAGAAACTCAAGTTCTCTGTCAGACTTCAGGGATCCAAAATGACCCAATGTCACAGTCTAATTCAAAGAACTGATAATCTAGTGAGCTAGAAAACACAAGTACTAAGTACTTTACCAGAACAAGAGGCCTGGTGATACACGGGATAAGCTGAAGGATACATCCAAACTCCCCAAGAGATGATAAGTCATAGAACATAGTGAAGATCTTGACAGAATCTTAATAAGCTCCTCAATGCTTTGAAGGCTTAAGAACATTTTGAATCTTCACAGCTCTAAAGCTGAGTGTATGTGGGCACATTGAACAAAATGTAGAACACTGCAAGTCCTTGAATTTTAACCATTCTCTATTCAGAGTCATTCTGATTCTTTAGTTGTGTTGTCTTGGCAAATTGGACATGGCTTTCATTCAGGTAATGCAAATGGCTGTAGGAAATTTGTCTTGCAGCAGCTTGTTATAGAGACATGGCTTTATAAGCACAGTCTAAATGACTGGCATCTGGGACAGACTTGCACCATACCATATACCCAGAGTAACAACTTTGTTAAACACAACCCACTAGCACCACTAGTTCTTCCCTCAGCAAATTCTTATTCTTATGACAAGAATATCTCACCTATATGGATGGTCTTTACATTTTATAACAGCCACCAGCAGTAAAAAATGTGTTTTTTCACTGTGACAAAAAATTTCTAAAGAGGCTAGATGAACTTGAAATTAAAATGGGGAGAATAAGTAGCAAAACAGTGGAGGGAGCCTGGAAATCCTGCTGGCCAGGGTTCAATTCCCAAGCCACCTATGTAAGCCAGAGGGGAAAAAAAAATAGCACAAGTGCCATTTGTAGTGGAAAGAGGCCCTGGTGTGTCCCCAGCCCCATACACATGTGCAAGTAAATAATTTCAGAAAGAAATTTTAGTTACTTAAACTTATGTACATATAGTAAAGAATGCTGGGGATATTCTGATGGCCTTTTAAAGCCATAAAATCTGATGCCTAAAGTAGGGGAGACAAGGATCCTGCTTTGACTTTTGCTTTGTTACTTTACTTAGGTACTGACACCAGCACAGATCAAATCAATATGCCAGGCAATTTTGGACTCTGGGAAGCAGTATGCTATGAAAAAGAGGAAACCATTCCCGTTGATGTATTCTTACTATGGAACTGAATACTTGGGTGAGTGGTGCCAAACTGTAGGCTGAGGGGAGTCTCTATTGTCAATACTGGGTAAAGAATGAATGCCTTCTGTTTGTCATAGGCCATTATTATTCATTAACTCAAAATGTCTTAACAAGCTTGAAATGAATATTAATATATTATAAATCATCACAAGTTACCTTTCAGAAATGTAAGTATTTTAATGGTTACTTTCACTAAGGATTAAATAAAGACTAAAATCTTTATTACTGTCTATTAATTGATTTATTTACTTAATCATTTATTCTAGCTGGAATCTTAATTGTCCAAGCTGGCCTTGAATTCCTGGGCTTAAACAGTTGTTCTGCATCTGCTTTCTGAGTAGCTGAAACTATAGACATAGACCCCCCCCCTGACCTGGTTTATCTTGTTTGAAAGAATGTGAACAATTTTCATATTGATTATAGGTAATGCCTTTAGATAGGGAAATATGATTTAACTACTAACCTTTATAAAGTGTTTAGTAATATTACATTTATCACAGGCAACTGAATTGAAGTGACTAATGTTCAGCTCTGGTCTATTTAAGGTGTAAGTTAGTTCCTCCCATTTTGACTGGTTGCACTCCTGAGCAGAGTTGTAAGGTCCTTTATAGACCACTTGCCTCTTCTTTCAGGCTCAATATGTGTATCTCCCTAGCATGGTCTTCCTCCCACACAGAAACTTGTGAGATATCATTATACTTTTGTGCACATTCCTTTTGCCTATAATGTCTCACTTTGCACAAACCCTTCATCTACTTGTAACAATCAGACGTAAAGATTTTGTATTAATATTATGAGATCTACTTAGATACACTGGAGAAGAAATGTTTTAGATTGTTTTTCCCCTGAAGCAACTTGGGTAACATCCAATTACTCTACCCACAATTTTATTGGAGTCCTCATATCACAGTATTATGAGTAGCTTACCAACCCGACCGCCCTAATGGGCTTGTATACTTTCACAATGAGAATTTGCTGTCATTTAGCTTTCTGATCCCTGAACCTTTGCCACCTAATCTGCACTTAATGAAAGCACCTAAGTTAGTGAATTGATGAATGGCTATTGAGCAACCTTAGTGAGGTTTGTCAAAGAAGTTCTACGTTCTAAGTTTCTATAGGATAAGGCTAGAAACAAAGATTTGAGTATAAATGATTAATTTCAAGGATTATGCAATAACTCATTTATAGAGTACTTAAGAAATGTGACAAGGAAGGGAAAGAAGCTAATTGAGATATAATCATTAATGCCTGTGGGCAACACATTTGCAATGTTGTGACAAAGTGCTTGACATAAATAACTTAAGGTGACACAGATTTATTTGGCACATGGTTTCTGAGGTTTCACTCTGTGCTCACTTGGTTCCATTGATTCTGTGCTCTGGGCCCATGGTGGGGCAGAACATCATGTTCATAGAAGCATGTGACAAAATTTACTCATCTTATGGTGAATGAGAAGTAGATACTGAAGACCAGGTATAATATTCGAAAGCACACCTCAAGTGGCATATTTCCTTCAAGTAGACCTTGCCTTCTATTTTCCACAGCTTTGCAAAATGACACCAGCACTAGAGACAAAGATTTCAATACATGAGCCAATAGGGGACATTTCATATTCAAACTCTAAGAGGCTCAGTTCCACTAGTGACTCATAGAGATTATACAGAATATTCATTAGAATTTTCTCAGCTTTAGGCTATTTATCCACCATCTCCTTGTTTTATGGGTTGACTGGTCCAGGGATGTTAATTCTGTAATTCTCTGAACTGAGAAATTGAGATCCTAGCCAGTGACTATATATAGTATGAACCAAGTTCATATAGAATGCATAAACACTTTCCTGAAAAGTAAGCTTTCCTCAAACAATTATAGTAATAATTATTATATATAAATATGTAATGCATATATATATATTGAATATATGACTACATATGTTTCATATATTATAATATTACATATTATATATTAAGTAATATTCTATATCCATAAATAATGTAGGAATAATATAGGAATTGGTTCAAATGACTATGGGCTAAAAAAGCCAGACCTAGGAAAGTGAATGCTGTAAGTTTCAGTTTGAGTACAAGTCCACAGGAGAAGATTAATGTCTAAGCTGAGAATTCTTTCTTCACTATTTTGTTCTATTCAGGCCTTCAATGAATTCAGTAAGGCCTACTTACATTGGAGAGGACAATTTTCCTTACTAAATCTATAAGTTAAAATATCATTGTCATCCAGAAGCACTCAAAAACACAAAGACACCCAGAAATAATGTCTAATAAATGTCTGGCCAACATGTAGCCTAGGTAAGTTGCCACATAAAATTAATTATCACACTCCTGGTACACACCTACCATAGAGTACTTGATTCCTTATGTTCAAATTATTTTCAAATCTGGCTCTCTTTCTGGACTGGATGGAGAGCTCCTCAAAGTTATGAGAAGCCTCATATTAACCTTTGTATCCCTATTGTGAGACAGTGCTCAATACACAAGCGTTATTGTGAAGAATTATCTGGGTTAATGAATGAATCATTAACATAACAAGACCAATTGTTTTCAAAGATTTTGGAAACATTTTCATAGAAATTTATTAATTATAAGGATTTAAAAATATCTGTTCTTATGCTGGGCATGGTGGTGCACACCTTTAATCCCAGCACTCAGGAGGCAGAGGTAGGAGGACTGCCATGAGTTCGAGGCCACCCTGAGATTACATAGTGAATTCCAGGTCAGCCTGAGCTAGAGTGGGACCCTACCTCGAAACAACAACAACAAAAACAACAACAACAAATCTGTTCTCTAAAATAGGCTTATCAATAAGCTTCTTCTATGAAGAGCTTACTAGTAAATATTTTATTTAGAATTTGTGGTCCCTATGTTCTCTGTCACAAATGCATTTTATGCTTAACATGAAAACTACAATATACAATGTGCAAATGAATGAGTATGGGTATGTTCCAATAAAATTTTATTTTCAAAAGCAGTCAGTGGGACAGATTCGGTCTGCAAGCTGTAGTTGCCTAGTTTATCAGCAGCTTAACTGCGCCAATGCCATATGTGCTTTCAAGTAATATTTCCATTAAAAAAAAAACTCTTGTGGTTATCTTTTCACTAAAGCAAGCTGTCTTTACTCTCTATTGGTAGATGAATCATATTTTGTTTGTCCATATAGGGGCAGCTCACGGCCTGTCATCCATTCTCCAGATGCTTCTTTCTTACCATGAGCACCTCAAGCCCTCAGATCGGGAGCTGGTATGGCAGAGTGTGGACTTCCTCATGGAACAGGAACAGAACTGCAACTGGCCACCTGAGCTAGGCGAAACCATCGAGAGAGAGAATGAGCTGGTTCATTGGTGCCATGGTGCTCCAGGTCTGAAAATGGGGTCTTATATATAGCTTAGACAAGTGGAGATTTCTGTGAGACTACTACTCATCCATGGCCATAGCTATGTGAGATAACGAAGCCAAATTGAATTTTCAGAGCCCAAAATGCCTTGATCCATAAAAGACTTCTAGAAATAGTTCTATACTATTTAAGAATATATAACCCATATTTATTTATATATAATATTAAAATAACACTTCTTAACAAATATATAATATGAGCCTGATATACAATAAAAAAAAAAATTAGGGACTTGGAAGGAGGCTGTAGTAGAGAGAATGCTTAGCTTGCTCAGAGTTCTGGGTTCAATCCTGAATTTACGCACAAAAACCAATAGCCCCATATTGAAAAGCAAAAAAAGTGGATTTAATTGTAATAATATTATGTAACTTAAATTTTATCATTTCAAAAGGCAACCAATTTAAAAATCAAGATTATTATGGTGGGAACATAGCTCAGTTAGTACAGCACTTGCCTGGCATGTGGAAGGTATGTGGTTCAAAGTCTAGAATCACAAACAAGAAAAAGTTCATTCACATTTTAAAAAGTAAGTAATAAAACTAGTGTCTATTTTACACTTATATTACATGTCAATACAAATTAACTGCATTTCAAAAGCTGGCAGCCACAATGGAAGATGCAGATCTGGAGCTTGGCTATGCTGGAATTAAGCCTTGAAATTTATTATAACCCCATTAACCACTTCATTCTACCCTACCTGTTATTTAGTCTTTTGCAGGGGGAACATTTAAAAGAAGTTACATTCAAATGAAGAGATTAATTTTGGTTAATTGGGAAAGGGAGACTTTTAAATATCAGCATAAAATTTTTAGAATAAAAATTGATTTAATCTTCAAAGCTATATTTCCAGAGTATAATTTTAGGTTATATTTAACTACTCTTTACTTTGTCCCTTGATTTTCATTATGTCCATTTAATTCATGTTCTTTGATCCGACTGTAATCCTACTTTTTCCTTGGTATAGCTTGAGCTGATAGATGATGTAGATCATCATTTATTGCCATATTTCTTTTTCTGCCTGCCACAGTCAACTACAGAAGGAACTTCAAATAATGTGTTTGTAAAAGTACCAGGGCATTGTACATTTTGTCCATGCTAGTTCCTGTCAGGTATAATTTTTGTCTATTACTTCCTGCTTTAACTTTTTTGGAAAAGAAAAAAAATGGTATTATTGCCATCCTAGAAATTATATTTCTGCTTGTTATGCTCAATACTTCCATTTTCTTTTTTTTTTTTTTTTTTGGTTTTTCGAGGTAGGGTCTCACTGTAGCCCTGACCTGGAATTCACTATGGAGTCTCAGGGTGGCCTCGAACTCATGGCAATCCTCCTACCTCTGCCTCCCGAGTGCTGGGATTAAAGGCGTGCGCCACCACGCCCGGCTAATACTTCCATTTTCTATACCCTTTAATCATTCTCAGTGGTGGTCTCTGGATATTCTCCAAGCATACTGGATCCTTGAATTTTGGAGATGACCTAAATTAAATATAGACTATTTTTAAATGATTCAACTTGTGCTAGTAAAATCCTTTAATAGAGTGGGAAGATAATCTACTAAAATGAGTGAATGTGCCCCTTAATTGATGTAGGAATTTTGAAAGGCAGCTATTCCACCCTTTTGTACCCCAAATACCACCTGGCTCAGCAAATCATGGTCTATGGCAATGTAGAAAGATTCATCACATTGCATGTGGGGGACTACATTTATGCTTCTTTATCATCCATGCTAAGTGTTTTGAGAAGATTAACTTTATATTGCTCCAAAACAAAATACTTAGTCCATGTATTTACTGGATAACCAAAAATAAACCAATGCACAAATGAACAAGAAACAAAATGGGTCCTATTATTTCTGCTAACTTTGAATGCCACCTCAAGGATATGTCTCTGACTTTTAAGAGATACTCTAAAACAGTATCAAATGTTTACTGGTAATTACAGGCCAAGGACAGTAAAGATCTCAATAAAAGGGGCAGCAGTAAATTCTCAAAATATGCTAACATAGGAAATGGCCTGTAAAAAGTTTTATTTGTTTGGGAAAAAATAGATTTATAAATAGCATAGGTTGTTTGGGGTAACAGACCAATCCTGCGATTAAAAACCTGCCAGAGGTAATCCACAACATAGAGTATTATTAATGCTGTCTTACCTCCCTCTGTTTGTTATTTACTTTCCTTTAGCTAACTCTATGATGACACTAATTTTTATTTATGCAATGGAGAAATCGTTCTTGATTTTAAGTTACTAATTCTGAGTTCTAATTAAAACCCCAGCACTAACCAACTAAGTGACCCTGAGAAATGTCACCGTGTGAAATGAGCACATTAAGATGGAATAGTAGACCTTGTAATTTTGTCACCATAGGCACCTTTTTATACCTGCAGCCTGGCCTTTCCTGAGGGACATATCTCAGATACTTTTATAAACAACCCCATTTATAAATACCTATGGTGGCATGGTAAAATATTGCAGGAAGACTCATATGATCCCTTCACAACACTGATGACCCTGAAATACAGAATGGAAGTCATTTGTAAAATGATTTAAAAAATCAAAACTGCTTTGACTAAAATAGCCTCTCCTTCCCAACTGCATCAGGTTACATCATTACTGTGTAACACTGACATTGCATTTTCTGTACTGTGTGTGAAACACAGATGTGAGCATTTTTTTGTTGTTGTGTTCAAGGTAGAGTCTCACTCTAGGTCAGGCTGACCTGGAATTCACTATGTAGTCTCAGCATGGTCTTGAACTCATGGAGATCCTCCTACCTCTGCCTCCCAAGTGCTGGGATTAAAGGCATGCACCACCACACCTGGCTGATGTGAGTATTTTTTTTTAAAAAAATCATTTCATAAAGGCTCTTGGGGAGGTGACTTTGATGAAAGAACAAATGTTTTAAAGCACAGGTTGCTCACTAAGTATTGTAATGCCTCAGTAAAATTACATATCCTGGAATGGACCTGGGTGGTAATTTTCCAATATGTTGAATCTACAGGCTCCAAGTCTAGCTGTCATGAGTCCATGGAGATTCCACTTTTCTATGATTTAATCTTGAAACCATCTTTATTAAGCAATGATTTATTTCAGGGTTGAAGAGATTGCTTGGTGGTTAAGGCACTTGCCTGTGAAGCCTAAGGACTGAGGTTTGCTTCTCCAGGTCCCACATACACCAGATGTCCATGGTGGTGCATGTGTCTGGAGTTCGTTCTCAGTGGCTAGAGGCCCTGGTGTGCCCATTCTCTTTATTTCTGCCTCTCTCTCTCTTATAAATAGATCAAAAACAAATGTTTAATTTCATTCCCCAACTGTGTTTGTTAGTCATATATTGTTGCTGATTTGAGTTTCTTATTATTGAACACTTATTAGTGTTCCCAGGAAGGAAAGCTTCAGTCATGAACTGATGAAGATGATGTGAGGTAATGGAGAAAGGCATGTGATGCAGACAGGTTTGCAATGCTGGTAGAAATCACCTGACCAAGAGCAGGTTTTGGGAAATAATGATTTATTTTGGCTTACCGACTGGAAGGGAATATCCTCGATGTCAGGGGAAGACAATGGCATGAACAGAGGGTGAACATCAACCCCTGGCCAACATAAGGTGGACAATAGCAACAGGACAGTATGTCAAACACTGACAAGGGGAAACTGGCTGTAACACCCATAAAAGCCTGCCCCCAAGAATACACTGCCTCCAGGAGGCATTAATTCCCAAATCTTCATCAGCTGGGAACCTAGCATTTAGAACACCTAAGTTTATGGGGGACAGCTGAATAAAACCATGACATTCTTCCCCTGGCCCCTATAAACTGATAACCATCCATGATATAAAATACGATGCATTCAGTTCCCATAGTTTTTATCAATCTTAATGATGTTCAAGCATCCCCATAATCCAAGGTCTTTTAAGTGAGCCATAATACCAAAAAAAAAAAAAAAAACTTCAAAAAACCCATAATGGGACAGAATAAACACTCACACTGAAAAAGATGGCACTGGGCATAGCAAAGAAATAATCAACCAATACAAGATTTAAACAGGGCAAATATCAAACTCTGTAGTTCCAAGTCCAATAGCTCTAGCCAGTGAAAAGTCCAAGTCCAATAATTCTAACCAGCAATGATTTCTCTGGAGTTCCAATTCAGCCCCTTCAGCTAGGCTACTCACAGTCCTGTAAAACTTCATCTTGGGCAGCAGCTGTCCTCAGAAGCCATCTCATGGTCCTGGAATCTGCACTGGGTTTCCACCGCAATCCACGGTTCATCCTTATAGTTCCATTGGATCTCCATGCAGGCTTCCAGAAAATCTGCTTCATACTGTCCATGGCCATTTCCAATACACAAGAGTGTGTTGCAAACTCAATGACCTTCTGTTTCCTGCATTTCTTATACTCCATAATACAAGGTGGCCTGCCAATTTGTTAATACACTGGGGAATAAAGCAGACTTTGAAGGACAGGACACTCCTTCGGCATTCAGCCTCCTTCAAAAGACTGTATTTTTACTGTTGTCACAAGGTAGGTCAGCTGGCCCAACTTCAATGGTTGTAATCTCTCATAGAATTGCAGCTGAACAGACAAAAGTTTTGGCTCCAAGATTTCTTTTTGTGCCATATCCCTCTGCAAACACCAGTCCATTTCTACACAATTCAACCCTGCACAAGTTCTCAGGACACAAGCATAACAGCAAGTGTCTCACACAAATTGCTTCTAGCCCAGTCCAAGCAAAGCTCTTTCTCATACTCACAAGCTAAGCCTCACAGTCCATAGTTCTTACTGCACTTACTGCACTCTTTCAACTCTGACAAAAATAGTCCATCAAGCTGTACTTACAGCACTGCAAGGTGTCTCTCAGGCCCAGGTTTCAAATCCTTCCACATTCCTCTTAGAAATCAGCTCCAAAAGGCCAAAGCCACACAATCAAGTGTCTAGCAGCAAATGACACTGATACTTGGTACCAACATTACTGTAGCAGTCAGGTCTGCATTGCTGGAAGAAATCACCCAACAAAGAGCAGCTTTTGGGGACAAAAGGGTTTATTTTGGTTTACAAACTCAAGGGGAAGCTTCATGATGGCAGGGGAAAACAATGGAGAGTGTGCCAAACACTAGCATGGGGAAACTGGGTATAACACCCATAAACCCACCCCCAACAATACACTGCCTCCAGGAGGCCTTAATTCCAAAATATCCATCAGCTGGGAACCTAGCATTCAGAACACCTAAGTTTATGGGGGACACCTGAATCAAACCATGATAGCATGATTCACTTGGGTTGTTTGTATCACAAAATGGCCCTGGATATTATGCAGTCATTTGGCCTTCCCTTGGCTGGAACACCTCCTTCCTCAGCACAGTCTTTGCTTAGTGTCTGGAAGCAGCACATGCTTTCAGGAAAAACCTATAAGGCAAGTGGTCTTTATGATAAAACAAAGGAGTTTGACCCACCTGGAGAATAGCTTCATCCTGATTCTAAAGGAAGCTAACAGGCACAGATGATACAAAAAAAAAAAAAAAAAAAAAAAAAAAAAAAAAAAGGTAACTGCTTCTGTCTTGAGGCAAGAAAGTTGAACTTATAGCCTTCTATGCTAGAAACCATCTAAGGACCTGCAATTCAAGTCATGTTTAGTTGATATCTACAGAGCTACCAATTCCTGTGAAACCACTCTTGTACTAGCTTCATTTCCATTTTTTTTTCTGCCAACATAACCAGCCCAAAGCTATCATGCCCTTCTTTTTGTCTCTCCTTACAGCACCATGGGACACCTTCTCTATAAAATAATCACTGTGTCTTAAAAAATAAAAGCCAACAAATTCAGAGTAAGATGTTCAGTGGTTCCCTATTGCCCACATTAAGCAGTTCAAGATTACTAACTGAACTTTTAAAACAATCCATAATTTAAACCCAATTTACCTTTCTACCCTTCTGGTCTGGTAATTATGATTCTTCTCTCCACTGGTCTTGTGGTTTGTCTTCTCATGGCTCTAAACCTCTACCATTGTAATTTGGTTGACTAGTATGTTTTTTCCTTTCTTACCTTGGATCTGAAGTTTCCTACAACCTACAAAGCCAAGAATTTTCCTATTTCCATCAAAACTCTCCCCTGACTGTCTCTCTCAGGATAATGTCACCTTTCTGATGCCCCAAGTTTGACCTAGAGTACCAGTGCGTATGTGCCAGCAGGATCAGGATCAGGATGATATGTCTTATTTTGTATCAGTCAAATGTACATATTTTATCTCCTTTTTCAGACATGCCTTCCTAAAGGGCGTAAATCATCTTTAGAATTTATTTTAGATTTCCCTGGGCCAGAAATGACTTCATAATTTAGAAAAAAAAACTATTAACAAATAACAAAACATTAAAACCAACATGAGACACTTTAAAGGGTGTGGGCTGGGGGTACACCTGTACCTTGCACAGATGTCTTGCCTGTGAAACTTGTTGTGTCTATGACTATGCATATAATAGGGACTAAGTGACAAGTTTCAAATGAATGGATACAGTGAATGCATGAGTGTATACTTAAATAGGTTCAGTTCTTTTACAATCATCCTTTAGTTTATAAAGCTATTTGTTTCTAAAATTGAAGCAAAACACCTTGTAGGTAAACAGTGTCAGTCAGTGGTTGACTGGAAAGACTTGACTATTCTATGTAATGTAAATGAACATTTGGTCAACCCCTCCATTTAGTTCACTAAT
Source organism: Jaculus jaculus (assembly GCF_020740685.1). NCBI lineage: Eukaryota > Metazoa > Chordata > Mammalia > Rodentia > Dipodidae > Jaculus > Jaculus jaculus. The sequence goes on from NC_059125.1 coordinate 38,465,553, forward strand.
TAATGAGGACCAAAAAGTGTTATTGTTGTTTCAAAGAAAAATTCAGTGAACAGACAGAGGTGGAGGGAAGTGAAGTCAACTTCTCTCAGACAAAATATGAACTTCTAGGAACAGTAATCATTTATATTGCTTATTTTATTTTATTTTTTAGAGAGAGCAAGAGGGACACACACACAGAGAATTGGCATGCCAGGGCCTCAGCCACTGCAATAAAACTCCAGACACTTGCCACCTAGTGGGCATGTGCGACTTTGCTCTTGCCTCACCTTTGTGCATCTGGCTTACTTGAGATGTAGACAGAGATCAAACATAGGTCCTTAGGCTTCACAGGCAAGCTCCTTAACTGCTAAGCAGTGTCTCCAGCCGTATGATTGCTTTTCCACAAGACAATTTTATCTCAACCAAGTTGTAAAATAGCTTGTTAAAGCAATAGAAGGCAGAGTGAATCTGGATGAGTTAGTCAAGATATCTACTTCAGGTCCACCTTTCTCACTTTTAAGGTAATTGGGGAAGGTGGAGGGATGAAACCCAGGACCTTACACTTATTAAGCAAACATTCTACCACTGAGAAACTTTTCTTTATTTTCAATCTAGAAGTAAAATAGGCTATGTTGGATACAGAGTAGTATTGAGTTCCACCCTTTCTGAATGAGAATATTTTCTTAGGTACAATGATTTCTATTAATAGCTTTTGCCTCTCTTGTTAATGTTCTTACTTGTTATCTTTGTAATGAATACTACATTTGTTGACAAAATTTAAAGGAACATTTCTTTCCTTGGAGCATAGAGGTTGGGACTCACTTCACTACTAGAGAAATCTTGTTGAGGTTGTTTGAGGGCACAGCTATTCTTAGAAAGACTGCCAGTTTTGTTCTTAAGAAAGTGTGTATTATAAATATTTAGATATTACAAATTCTAAACCTTAGTGGAATAGTAAGTTCTATAGCCATATGTGCAAGTTTACCAGGGTGGATGTATCATTAAATATTAACCAATTTGCAAATAAAATTATAGGTTATTTGGTGTACTTTAGTTAAAATATTTCTCTCTTCAGGGGCCAATCCTATGACACAATTAAAACAACTCGAATGAATCAGACAGGGACAGGGTTACTCTACTATAGAATATTCTGTAGCCTAGCTAGTGAAGATGTGATTCCTGAAAGGTCACCTAGAATATCCCTACTTAGAAATTTAGTTTGGAATGTAGCTCAGTGATAGAACACTTACCTAGCATGGGTGATGCCTTAATTTTACCCCCAGTACCACAAAAACAAAACAAACAAAATGCATATCTCAGGCCATATGTTAGAGCTGGTATATTAGAATATGTGTGATGAAAGCCGGGCGTGGTGGCGCACGCCTTTAATCCCAGCACTCGGGAGGCAGAGGTAGGAGGATCGCCGTGAGTTCGAGGCCACCCTGAGACTACATAGTTAATTCCAGGTCAGCCTGGGCTAGAGTGAGACCCTACCTCGAAAAACCAAAAAAAGAAAAAAAAAAAAAAAGAATATGTGTGATGATTCATGATGTGCTTATAGTTTGAGAGATGTTATATATTAGTAAACCCTGAAAGTCACCTCTAATGTTATTTTTTTTTTATGTTTTCACAGGCATTGCCTATCTGTTTGCCAAAGCTTATCTTATTTCCAAGAAACCACAGTATCTGGACACGTGTATACGGTGTGGGGAACTCACATGGCAGAAAGGCCTATTGAAGAAGGGACCTGGGATTTGCCATGGTGTAGCTGGCAGTGCCTATGTCTTTCTGTTGCTGTATAGGCTTACTGGAAACTCAAAATACATTTATCGTGCCCAAAGGTCAGAAATTCTTATTACATATATTCTTGAAATTTTTGAGACTGGGTCTCTTATATCCCAGGCTGGTATCAAAGTTAATATGTAACTTAGAAGGATGGCCTTGAAACTCTAATCCTCCTGTCCCTACTTCCTTTGTGCCACCAGACTGGACTTATACATTACTGAAGTTTGAACCCAAGGTTTCATGTAACTAAGCAAACACTCTATCAACTGAGCTATGTCCCAAGCCCTGTTTTTAAAAATATTAATCTAACTAATTTGTGGAATATATAACACAGTCACTTGGCTTAAAAATACTATAGAACTATATAGACTTTTAAGTAAGCAGGTTTTAAAGGCTACCAGTTCAAAATCATTTCAAATACTCAATGTGTAAATTTCTGTGTAGCTTTACAAGTATTTCTTCAGGAAATATTTTACAATTATAATATATACCTTTTTTATACCTAGAGTTATGGATGGAACCCAGAGACTTTTGCATGCTAAACAAACATTCTACCCTAACCCTGAAAATTTAAAATTAATATTGAAGAGCCAATCTAACTCCATTTCAACAAGAGCCATTTTGATTTAATGACTAAGTTAATTTTCTGTTTCTCTATGTCTGATCTGGGGCCACAAATTGTCCCCTGGTTACTGCTCCTAAGATTACATATTCATAACGTTCTGGGAAGTACTTTAACTGTAATAGCTGGTCTGCTTCTGTCACCACGCTTGCTTGCCTCTGAAAAACCCCTACCCAGTCATTTAACAACTAACAGATTATCAAAAACCCAGAGGGTACCCTTCAAGTCAAGCTCCAAGAGACATCTGCCTCTGACAGAAAACAACAGAAAAACCCAAAAGACTATAGCCCTACTCTAGTCACTCCGAAAACTGACAAGTCTGTATACGACAAAAACTTAAAAAAATCAACATAAAAATAAATATAATGTACACTGTGCCTATTTAAAAAAATTACATGTTAAAATATATAAGAATAACTAAAAAATATATAAAATTACTATCAAAGTTAACTACTAAAAAGCTAAACTTATCTAAAAAAACTAAACTAAAAAATCCCAAAAAGATAACTAATATCAATCTTTGTTCAGTTGGTCTCTCTGGTTCAGTACTCTTATCTCAACCACAGCATGCCCTTTATTCCTTGTCTTACATGCCTTAATAATTGAGTCATGCATCCTACAAAACATTACTAATTTTATATCCAGACAAAAACTACTAAAATACTTACTCTTCATAAACATTATCAACCAATAAAGCCAATAAAAGTAAAAAAAAAAGCTATCAAAAATTTAACAAAGACACATAAAAAATAAAACGCCAACCTAACTCCATCTTAACAACTAAATCCATTTTAATATAATAACTAAATTAATTTTCTGTTTCTCTAAGTTTCTATGTCTAAACTGGGGCCACAAATTGTTCCCTGGTTACTATTCCCAAGATTATATATTCATAATGTTCCAAAAAGCAGTTTAACTATAATGACTGGTCTGCTTCTGTCACCACGCTTGCTTGCCTCTAAAAAAACCCCTACCCTGTGATTCCTATGGTTTCGCCCTATAAAAAAAAAAAAAAAAAAAGCCTGAAAAACTAACTCGGGACTGCTCTCGACAGCTGCCGGACTGGCTATGTTGTACACAATTCAAAACTTACTTCAATTTGGCCATAATTTGTGGTTGATAGTCTTTATTCTCACAAATTTTGGCTTTACAATATGTTTGGGCTTATAAGTATTTTTTTTTTAGTTTAAAATTAGCCTGTCTTTATTCTTTCCCATTTTTTCCTATTGTGGTGGCTATAGTAAGTTTATAAATCTAAAAAACGTGCCATGAATATTTTCTTACTTTGGTATTTCTCTCAACATTCTTCAGAGACTTTTATCATCAAAATGTTAAATATTTTCTTCTTGTGAAAATTGTCATTTTTTTCCTTTATGACTTCTAGAGTTTGTGTTATATATAAAAACACCTTTATAATTGTGAGATCACAAAATGGTAATTTATACTGATACTAGCATGTTTATGATTTTATAATTAAAATATTTTATCCATTTAGAACTTTTTTATTGCTATTAGATGAATGTCTCTCTCCATTTAGTGAAAATACGAATTTCCAATACTATATGTTGGCCAAATACTCCCATGATTAGAAACTTCATCTTTATCAAAAACTGACTTTCTTAAATATATGTTGTTTCACAATTTTCTTATGTGCCATTGGCTAGTTGTATATTTCATTGTTTATTTATTTCTGATTTTTCTTAACTACTCTTCCTCATTTTATTCTTCAAATTGTATAAATCAAGTTTGTCAGCTTTAAAAACAATCTTTGGGGGCTGGAGAGATGGCTTAGCGGTTAAGCGCTTGCCTGTGAAGACTAAGGACCCCGGTTCAAGGCTCAATTCCCCAGGACCCACGTTAGCCAGATGCACAAGGGGGCACAAGCGTCTGGAGTTCATTTTCAGCGGCTGGGAGCCCTGGCGCATCCATTCTCTCTCTCTCTCTGGCTCTCGCTCTCGCTCTTTCTCTCTGTGTTGCTCTCAAATAAATTTTAAAAAAATTAAAAAATCTTTGGGAAATTTAGTTGGAATTTTATTGAAATTATAAACTGCTTGTTTGAAAATTAACATGTATAGAATATCGAATTGTTCCATCCAGAAGCATGGTATCTCTTTCCATTTATTTAAATTTTAAAAATGTCATTTATGAGCAGGACGTGGTGATGCACACCTTTAATCCCAGCACTCGGGAGGCAGAGGTAGGAGAATTGCCATGAGTTCGAGACCACCTTGAGACTACATAGTGAATTCTAGGTCAGCCTGGGATAGAGTGAGACCCTACCTCAAATAACCAAAATAATAATAATGATAATAATAAAAAAATTAAAAAAATGTCCTTTGGTAATTTTTTAAAAAATATTTTTTAACTTTAGAGAGAGAAGGAGACAGAGAGAGAGAGAGAGAGAGAGAGAGAGAGAGAGAGAGAGAGGGAATGAAAATGAGTGGCGCCTCCTGCCACTGCAAAGGAATTCTAGATGCATGCACCAATTGATACATCTGGCTTTATATGGGTACTGGGAATTGAACCCAGACTGTCAGACTTTGCAAGCAAGCACCTTTAACTGCTGAGCCATCTGTCCAGCCCCCATCATTTATTTTTATTTTATGAAGAAAATCTCATATGGTTCTTGTTAATTTTATTCTTAGGTCTTTTAGGACTGCAGGTTTCTTGTGAGTGACATCTTTTCCACAGGCATCATATTTTCAGGCTATTGATATCTATAAAAGCTTTTGGAAATATAGATCATTATTGTTCATCAATAGTTTATAATTTTTTCATGTGAATCTATAATGTACCTTATATGTATTCAAGGCTTTTATTTTTGTGTAAAATATATTTTATTTATTTATTTATTTGAGAGACAGAAAGAGAGAGAGAGAGAAAGAATGGGCATGCCAGGGCCTCCAGCCACTGCAACCAAACTCCAGATGCATGTGCCACCCCCTTGTGTACCTGGCATATGTGGATCCTGGAGAATTGAACCAGAATCCTTTGGCTTTGTAGGCAAACGTCTTAACTGCTAAACTATCTCTCCAGTCCAGTTTTTTTTTTTTTTTTTTTTTTTTTTTGTGAGATAGGGTCTCACTCTAGCTCAGGCTGACCTGGAATTCACTATGTAGCCTCAGGGTGGCCTCGAACTTGTGGTGATTTTCCTACCTCTGCCTCCCTAGGGCTGGGATTAAAGGTGGGTTCCACCATGCCTGGCTTCCTCCAAAGCTTTTATCTTTTTCATCATAAAAGTACTAGCTCCACTACTAATCTACCAGTTTTCTACTAGATTCCACTGGGTTTTCTAAATGCGTAGGCATCTGAAAATAATTATGATTCTGTAATCTCCTTTCTTTTATGTATATATTTTTTGGTATTCTGATGTATGGGTTCCTTACAACAATGCATCCTGAAACAATGTTGAATAATAAGGGAGATAGTAAACATCCTTACTTTTGTGCTGATTTTACCAGGCATGCTTGTTTTACGATGATCTCTTTGTTCTTGCTGTTTTCAAAGTAAGGTCTCAATCTAGCCCAGGCTGACATGGCACTCACTCAGTAGTCCCAGCCTAGACTTGAACTCACAGTAATCTTCCTACTTCTGCCTCCTGAGTGTTGGAATTACAGGTGTGCACTATCAAGCCTGGTTTACCATCTTTAAAAAACTGTTTATTGACAATTTTCACAAATAAATAGATAATATTCCATGATCATAATCTCTTTCCAACTATCCCTTTTTTCCCTCTACTGAATTATTTCTTCATTCCAACTGGTCGCTCATGTATTTTGATGCCATAATTGTTTTCCTCATATTATTCAGATCCTGTGTAGGTAGTGTCAGCCATTATGAGGTCATGAGCAACAAGGACACTTTGTATCCTTTTTGTTTTGTTTTGTTTTTTCAAGGTAGGGTCTCGCTCTAGCTCAGCCTGACCTAGAATTCACTATGTAGTTTCAGGATGGCCATGAACTCCTGGTGATCCTCCTACCCTGGAGTCCTGAGTGTTGGGATTAAAGGAGTGTGCCACCATGCCGGGCAGACACTTTGTATCTTGATTACAGCATTGTAATCCATCCACCCCTTCCCTTGGCTCTTAAATTCTTTCCACCACCTCTTCTGCAATGGTCCTTGAGCCTTGGAGGTTGAGATAGCAATGTCTCAGTGCTTCATACTCCACTGTCATTTCTTCACAGCACTTTGGCAATTTTTTTTTTTTTTTTTGGTTTTTCAAGATAGGGTCTCACTCTGGTCCAGGCTGACCTGGAATTAACTCTGTCATCTCAGGGTGACCTTGAACTCATGGCAATCCTCCTACCTCTGCCTCCCGAGTGCTGGGATTAAAGGCGTGCACCACCACGCCCGGCCACTTTGGCAATTTTTGAGTCACCCCAGTGGTCTCTACCATCTGAATAGAGAAGTTTCTCTAACCAAAATTGAGAGTAGCATTTATATGTGGCCATAAACATAAGTGTTCTTTAGAGCAATTTTGTAGCCATAATATATCCATTTAGCCATACAACAGTGATAGTTTCCCACTTAAGGCTTATGACCTGAGAATGATCTGTTCCATGTTCAACCATTTTTCTTCAAATTTCATTATATCATTTTTCCTTACTGCTGTTTTGAATTCCATTGTGTAGATATACCACATCTTGGTTATCCATTCATCCAATGATGAGCATCTGGGTTGATTCCAGCTCTTAGCTATTATTAATTGAGCAGCTATAAACATGGTTGAGCAAAGCTCTCTGAACTGTGGTGTAGAGTTTTTAGGGTAAATGCCCTGTAAGGGAATAAGTGGGTCTGTTGGTAACTCTATAGTCAGCTTTTTTAGGAGTTTATATATTGCTTTCCAAAGTGGCTGTACCATCTTACATTCCCACCAATAGTGGATGAGGATTCCTATTTCTCCACATCCTCACCAGCATTTATTTTCGCTGGATTTTTTAATGTTTGCTATACTTTGCCTGACCTGGTGGCACAGACATGTAGTTGTAGTTATTCCAGTGGCTAATGAAGGGGAATCCCAAGTTCAAAGACTTCCAGGACTACTGAATAAAACTAAGACCAGCCTGTGAAATTTAGGAAGACTCTGGTTCAAAAGAATAAAAATAGAGTTGGCAATGTGGCTCAGAAGTAGAGTGCTCAGGATCAATCTCCAGTGCCACAAAAATGTTTGTTTTTTGGCTTTCTATCATATTTAGGTGGAAAACAATATGATCTGTTTTTTTTTTTAATTGTTTTTTTGGTCATTATTTATTTATTTATTTAAGAGCGACAGACACAGAGAGAAAGACAGATAGAGGGAGAGAGAGAGAATGGGCGCACCAGGGCCTCCAGCCTCTGCAAACGAACTCCAGACGCGTGTGCCCCCTTGCGCATCTGGCTAACATGGGACCTGGGGAACCGAGCCTCGAACCGGGGTCCTTAGGCTTCACAGGCAAGTGCTTAACCGCTAAGCCATCTCTCCAGCCCTGATCTGGTTTTTTAATTTATTAATTTTTAATTTTAATTTATTTTTCATGTGTATATATGTATGTATGTATATGTGTATATATATATGTATGTATATATATGTGTGTGTGTGCATATATATATATATATATATACATATACATACACACACACACACATATATATGTATATAGAAGTTTTTCTAACCAAAAGTGACAGTAGCATTAATATATGAATTTGATCACTAAGTGTAGTGCTTACTAGGTAGTTTAGTGAGCATAGTATATGCATTTAGCCAGACAAGAGCAGGCTTTATACTCCTAAGGCTCATGACCTCCCCTGCCATAGGCTTAGAAATTTTTTGTTTATTTTTAAGTTGTTTTGTTTATTTATATTTATTTATTTGAGAGTGACAGAGAGAGAGAGAGAGAGAGAGAGAGAGAGAATGGGCGCACTAGGGCCTCCAGCCACTGCAAGCAAACTCCAGATGCATCTGCCACCTTGTGCATGTGGCTAACGTGGGTCCTGGGTAATTGAGCCTTGAACCAGTGTCCCTAGGCTTCAGAGGCAAGCACTTAACCACTAAGCCATCTCTACAGCCCTGACCATAGCTTTTGATTAGGTTCTCAGTACCAGGCATGTATTCCCTGACGTAGAGTGGGACACCAGTCCAATTAGAGAGCAGTTGGTTTCCCCCAGAGCAGACAAACCACTACTACACCCGCTCAGTCATTTGTCCTGTCTGGCCAAACTTGAGGCTTCCAGTGTCCACTATTTTCACCACGGATGACTTCTGTAACCCATAGGGCTTCATGCAGTGCAGCTTTTTCCACCTTTCACTCAGCTGGTCTACAGGGAGAAGGTTTTCAGCTTAGCCCCAGCTTGATTTTTCAGTGATCTTGCTGCTCAGGCTTGTGAAATCTTTAGCAATATGGTCTTACCATCTGTTTCTGGTGGGAAACCAAGGGCTTTGGCAATAGTCTGTAACGTTTTGGAGGCAATAGTGACCTCCCTGGCCAACAACTCACTGGAAGGTATCCCATCCCTGGCACTGAAAATTTTCTAGAAACAATCTATAGCTTCTGGATGTGCCATTATCCAAAAAAGGTAGGCTTTCATATGTCTTATTCAGAATATCTTGAATTTTGATTGACCCTCCCACCACACTTCTACTCAGTCTCTTCCCCTGGCCTTGATTAGGCCATTCCATTCCCTGTAATTTGTTCTTCTACTTACATATATACAATACCATCCCCTAATGTCCTTTGCTATCCTCTCTCCGTTATACCCATTTTCTAGCTTACTGGCCACTGCTACTGATTTTTGGTTCCAGCTCACACAGAAGTATGAGAGAAAATGTGTGACATTTAGCTTTCTGGGCCTGGGTTACATCACTTAGTATAATCCTTTCCATATCCATCAATTTCCCTGCAAATTTCATAATTTCATTTTTATTTACTGCTGAATAGAACTTCATTATGTAAATGTGCCACATCTTCATTATCCATTCATCTGTTGAAGGACATCTCGGCTAGTTCCATTTCCTAGTTATTGTGAATAGAGCAGCAATAAACATGGTGTGCGAGAATCTCTAAGGTAGGGAGAAGGGTCATTAGGATATATACCTAGAATTGCTATAGCTCGATCATATGTTAAATCTATTTTTAGTTGTCTCAAGTACCTCCACAATGATTTCCACAATGGCTGTACCAGACTACATTCCCACCAACAGTGTAGAAGGGTTCCCCTTTTTCCAATTCCTTGCTAATATTTAATGTCATTTGTTTTCTTGATGATAGGCATTCTCACAGGAGTGACATGAAATCTCAAAGTAGTTTTAATTTGCATTTTACTGATGGCTACAGATGTAAAACACTTTTTTGGATGTTTATATTCCATCTGGATTTCTTCTTTTGAGAACTCTCTGTTTAGTTCCATAGCCCAGTTTTTCATAGTGATGTTTGATTTCTTATTGTTTTGGTTTTTGAATTCTTTGTATATTCTATATATCAATCCTGTATCAGATGTTTAGCTGGCAAAGATTTTCTCCCATTCTGTAGGTTGTCTCTTTGCTCTATTCACAGTGTCCTTTCATGTACAAAAGCTTTGTAATTTCATGAGATCCCAATGATTGATTAGCAGTTTTATTTCCTGAGCAACTGGGGTTATAGTAAGAAAGACATTGCCTATGCCCATATGTTGAAAGGTTTCCTGTACTTTTTCCTCTAGCAGTCTCAGAGTTTCAGGTTTGATATTAAGGGCTTTGATCCATTTGGACTTGATTCTTGTGCATGGAGAAAGGCAAGGATCTATTTTCATCCATCTACATATAGATAGCCAGTTTTCCCAGCACCACTTGTTCAAGAGGCTGTGTTTTCCCAATGAATAATTTTGGTGTTTTGCTGAATATCAGATGGCTATAGTTGCTGTGATTAATATCTGGGTTCTCTATTCTATCCCACTGTTCTACATGTTTGTCTTTGTGCCAGTACCATGTTGTTCTTGTTACTATGGCTTTGTAATATAGCTTAAAATTGTGTATGGTGACACCACAAGTCTTATTTTTCTTGCTAAAATTTTTTTGACTATTTGAGTTTTTTTGTGCTTCCACATGAATTTTAGGATTGTTTTGTCTATTTGTGTGAAGAATGCCATTGGACTTTTAATTGGCATTGCATTAAATGTGTAGATTGCTTTTGTTTATATTGACATTTTTGTCAATTGACAACATTGATTCTTCCAACCCAAGAACATGGGATGTCTTTCTGTTTCCTAGTGTTTCTGCAATTTCTCCTTTGAGTGTTTTAAAGTTCTAATTGTAGAGATACATCACTTCTGCCGGAGCCTGCCGGCTGAAAGGGTTCACACCTGATGGGGAGTGAGGATTAAGGAAAGACAGAAGAAAGAGTGAAAGAATGGACTCCAGTCCAGGGCTGAAGCCAGGACTGAAGACATGGTTTATTTCACAGCATTCCTTTTTATATCTTTTTACAAATAGTTTTTCCATAGACAAAGATTTTATGAGCTTTACAAGTTTCTATCAAAAAACCTTCCTGTTACAGAGTTTTTGCATTTCAATCATTTCTAAGTACAAAGGACCAGCCAAATGGCTGAAGATACCTAATCTTGCTTACAGGTAGGCTGCTATAGTTTTGCTAATGCCTTGCTGCCAGATGGCTTCCTGACACTGCTTGTAGGAAGGCTGCTATAGTTTTGTTAATGTCTTGCTGCCAGAAGCCCAGAGCTATGGATACAAGTCCAGCCATTCAGAATGGCTCCCGACACACTTCCTTGGTTAGGCTTATTCCAATGTACTTTATTTTTTTTGAGACAGTTGTGAACAGGAGAGATTCCCTGATTTCATCCTCCACATGTTTGTTTTTAGGATATAGGAAAGCTACTGATTTCTGTGTGTTTATTTTGTATCCTGCTGCATTGCTAAAAGGGTTTATCAGCTGTAACAGTTTGCTGGTGGAGTCTTTAGGGTCCGTTATATATAGAATCATATCATCTGCAAATAATGATAATTTGATCTCTTCCTTTCCAATTTGTATTCCTTTTATGAGTGTCTCTTGCCTTATTGCACTAGCTAAGACTTCCAGTACTATATTAAATAAAAGTAGAGACAGTGGACACACTTGTCTTGATCCTGAATTTAGTGAAAAAGCTTCAAGATTTTCCCCATTTAGTATTATGTTGACTATAGGTTTGTCATAAATAGCCTTTAATTTGTTGAGATATGTTCCTTCTAGTCCCAGTTTCTATAGGACTTTTAACATGAGAGGATGTTGGATTTTATCAAATGCATTTACTGTATCTATTGAGATGATCATGTGATTTTTGTCCTTCAGTCCATTTATATAGTGTATGACATTTGTCAATTTGAGTATGTTGAAACATTCCTGTATCTCTGAGATAAAGCCTCTTTGGTCAGGGTGAATAATCTTTCTGATATATTCTTGTATTCTGCTTGCCAACATTTTGTTGAGAATTTTTACAACTATGCTCATGAGGGAGATTAGTCTGTAATTTTCTTTTATTGTCCTGTCTTTGTCTGGTTTTGGTATCAGGGTAAGGTTGGATTCATAGGTAGTATCCCTTCCTTTTTTATTTTGTGAAAAAGTTTGCCAGGAATGCATGTTAGTTATTCCATGAAGGTCTAGTAAAATTCACCAGTGAATCCATCTGTGTCTGGACTTTTTAGTTGGGAGTTTGTTTTTTTTTTTAATAACTACCTGGATCTCTATACTTGTTATAGGTCTGTTCGTATATTTTATCTCATCTTGATTTAATTTGGTATGTCATATAAATCTAGGAAATCCATTTCCTTCAGATTTTCTTACTTAGCAGAGGATATATTTTTAAAGTATGTCCTTATGATTTTCTGAATTTCTTTGGTATCTGTTGTAATGGTGCCTTTTCGTATCTAATTTTATTAATTTTTGACTCTTTTCTATTTCTTTTGGTCAGATTTGCTAAGGGTTATCAATCTTGTTTGCCCTTTCAAAGAACAAACTCTTTGTTTCATTGATTCTTTCTATCATTTTTTTTTTGGGGGGGGGTTCTATTTTATAAATTTCTGCTATAGTATTTATTATTTCTTCCCATCTTCTGATTTTTAGTTTCCTTGTTCTTCTTTTTCCAAGTCCTTACGGTGAAGCTTTAACTTGTTTAATTGCAATCTTTGTAATTTCATAATATAGGCCCTTAAAGCTATAAATTTTCCCCTTATGACTGCCATCATTGCGTCTCAATAGTTTTGGTGTGGTGTGTTCTAATTATCATTTGTTTCTATAATTTTTTTTTTGATTTTTCTGTTTGATTTCTTCAATAGTGTACTGGTTAACTTCCATGATCTTGTGTATGCTCTGTGGTTTTCCTCCTGCTGATTTGTAGTTTAATCCCATTGTGATCAGATAGAGTACAAGGAATTATTTCAATTTTCCTGTATTTGCTAAGATTTGCATTGTGTAGTAATATGTGGCCTATTTTAGAGAATATTCCATGTGCTGTTGAGAAAAAAAAATGTGTATTCTGTAGCATTTGGATGGAATTTTCTATAGATGTCTGCTAGGTCCATTTGTTCTATTTAATCCAGATGTCACTCTGCTTATTTTTTGCCAGGATGACCTGTCAATAGATGAGAGTGGGGTATTGAAATCACCTGCTACAATTGTGCTTGCTGTTATCTGTGACATTAAGTCTAATTGTGTTTGTTTGATGAAATTGGTAGCACCCATGTTAGGTGCAAACATGTTTAGAATTGTAATGTCTTCCTGCTGAATTTTTCCTTTAATCAATATGAAGTGACTTACTTTATCTTTCCACACTTAAGGTTGGTGTGAAGCCTACCCTGTCAGATATCAGCATAGCAACACTTGCTTGTTTTCTAGGCCCATTTGCTTAGAATTCCTTCACCATAAGATAATGTCTGTCTTTTATGGAGAGACGAATTTCTTGGAGTCTACAAACAGAAGGATTCTGCCTTTTAATCTAGTCTGCAAACCTGTGTCTTTTGGTTGGGTCATTGAGGCCATTGATACTAAGAGTTATTATTGAAAGGTTTGTATTTGTACTCATGATCCTTCTTGTTTTATAGTGGTTCCTTTTTCCCTTTACTCTTGTATTAAGTGTTTTTCAAGTATGATTTACTTTTCACTGTTAATTCATGTGTGCTTTCCTTTCTTTTCAGCGTGGAGGATCCCTTCAGACATTTTCTGTAGAGCTGGCTTAGTTCATTTATCCTGTTTTTCTTGTGGAATGTCCTTTTTTCTCCATCAATTTGGATGGATAGCTTTGCCGGGTAAAATATTCTTGGTTGACAGTTGTTGTCTTTCAGAATTTAGTATACATCATTCCAAGCCCTTCTGGATTTTTATGTTTGTGTTGAGTAATATGCTTTTACCCTGATGGTCTTGCCTTTATCAGCAACTTTCTTTTTCTCTCTAATTGCTTTCTTTGGTTTGTGTGTTTGGTAGTTTAATTATAATATGGCAAGCAGAGTTTCTTTTCAGATTTTGTCTGGTGTTCTAAAGGCTTCCTGTATCTGCATCTGCATCTCTTTACCAATTTGGAGGAAATATTCTATGATTTTATTTAAAACATCTACTATTCCTTTGGAGTGAAATTCTTCTCCTTCTACTATGCCCTGATTTCCTATGTTTGATCTTTTTATAGTGTCCCAAATATCTTGAAATTCCCACTCATTCTTTTTTATAAGTTTGTCTTTCTCTTTGTTGGACTGTATTGGATCTGACACCTGGTCTTCTAGTTTAAATATTCTGTTCTGTCCTTCATCTATTCTATTTGTGAGACAGTCTACTGAGTTTTTTATTTGACTTACTGCGTTTTTCATTACAATTATTTCTGACTGATTTTTCTTTACTATTTTCATTTTCTTATTCATGTCTTATATTGACTTCCCTATTTCATTAAATTGGTTTCCTGTGTCTTCTTTGATTCCTTTGAGCATAGTTATAATCAGTCTCTTGAAATCTTTCTCAGGCATTTCCCCCAAATCAGTCTCACTGGAGGTCATTTCTGATGGATTTATAATTTTTGGTGGAATTATATTGTCTTGATCTTTTGTGTCTTGTATTGTAATATAAAGACTTTTGCATCTTGGATTAGTTTTAAAGCTTGTGTGTTGTAATTATCTGCAGTATTCTTAGATGTATCAATCAGTCTGATGTTACATATCTTCAGGGTAGGAGCCTAAGGTGCTAGGTGTAGCTCTTAAACTCTCAGAGTAACCACAAAAGTGACCCTAGGGGTTGGGTTTGCCTTCTATGCAAGTATTCTAGTAAGTGGGGTAGAAAAATATACAGGCAAATTCTAAAATTTAACTGAACAGTATACACATTCAATGAAAACCAGCACAGAGTATTTATTTAAGAGTAGGGATTATGACAAAGATATCCTTTAACAAAGTCTTGGTCCCTAAGAATGTGTCTTGCCTCATACACTTAATCCATCAACTGAAAGGCTGAGATTTCTGCCCCAACAAATGACAGGAGACAAAAGCACAATAATCCAGGCGTGGTGGCGCATGCCTTTAATCCCAGCATTCGGGAGGCAGAGGTAGGAGGGTCGCCGTGAGTTCAAGGCCACCCTGAGACTACATCGTGAAATCCAGGTCAGCCAGAGCTAGAGTGAGACCCTACCTTGGAAAACAAACAAAAAAAAAAAACAACAACAACAACAAAAAACAGCACAGTAAATCAGGAAACAACAAATGACAATCCTAAAATACCAAAATACAGCTTGATTAAGAATGGCAAATCCAACCATCCATCAGATTTAACATATAATTTACACTGACATAGAAGATATAATTAGCACTTCTGGCGCAAGCCTGTATAGCAGGCTTTTATGGTGGGTACTGACTTGATATAAGCCCAGTTACCTTTTGGGATAGCTTTGGTCTCAGCTATGCTGCAGGCCTGCTTGGGTCCCTCTGCTGTGTTGTGGGCTCATGCAGGCTGGCTGCATCAGTGGGTTGCAGCTCTGATAGTGTGTGGTTAGTGCTGTGTAGGTGAGTTCCCTTTCCCAGGTCTCTGGTGCTTGTGCAGACAGTGGGGGGAGGGGAGACTGTGGATGTTGGCTGAAGTTGTCTCACTGGTCCCCACGATACTTTCTTCATGAGCTGCTCAGCTGGTCCCTGCTGTCCTCCCCTTCATTTTTTTAGTTTGTGAGGAAGCTGGTGTGAGTGGATACTCCCCTCACTTGTGTTTTCCTACAGCTCAGGCAGAGCCTGGTGACAGTGGCCATGCAGACCTGGTGCCATTGCTATCAGAGCCACTTCTGTCTGCTTCTGTGGTTTCCAGATGCTCTGGATCTCTCCTAATTCTCTACTGTGGCTGATAATACCTACACTTTTTAGTTGAAGAGTGTATTTTGCTTTTTTTCTCCCTTTTTCACACCTAGGCTGCTCTGGCATGGTTCCTATGCCACCATCTGGAAGTTGATCTGTTGTTTTTAAAATGTAGCAAAAGAAAAACATTAGGATCTTAACTAGGACAATGGGTTCCATCTGTGATAAATCAGAGAAATTCTCATGCTCTTAGTGATCTAGTTTTCAATATTGAGTGAACTCTACTATTTTTCTGGCAGGCCAATCTCAGCTTTCAGAGTCTTCATTTTTTTCTATTGCTTATCCAAATATTTTGGTTTTCTATCAAATATATATAATATAATATGTGTATATATATTATGTATAATATGTATATATTTAATATAATATAATATAATATATATATATATATATATATATATATATATATATATGTTTATTTATCAGCATACAAAGAATTAGTTTTCATTATGGTTTTTTTCAAACACATTTTTGTTTTATTACACTTCTGTAAATATATTTCTTCACCTAGTTCATTGGGTTTTCAAATTATACTTTCAAAACAAACCATTTTATTTGATCATGCACAACAGAGTCCCACAATTGATTCATTGTGACATGTAGGTGATTTTAGATTGATTTTTGGTGGTTTACCAAACATCAAAACACTTGATATAGATCTCCACTAATATAATTCTGTAATATTTTTAATTACCCATGCATGTAGTTGTATTCCCAGTGCTTTTTCTCTTTGTTAAGACACATTAACATTTTTTTTTCTATCATGTTCATCTTCAAGGAACTGGTTTCTCTTATTTATGAATGCTATTTATTTTTACTTTTTATTTTCTATTTCATTTTCTGCATTTTTATTTTTCCACTCTCCCTTTTTAAAATTAATAGACTTTTAAAATTAGCATACAAAATAGTGCTTCATACATACATGGTATTCTAATTCATTCTACTTCCCTTCTGCCCTTTTCCATACCTCCTCTTCCTGTCTGAGTGGCTAGCTCCCTTCCCCTAGATTGTATTCCCTCTGCCTCCTGTTCCTTTCTTTCTTTTGTAAGTTTCTAGAGCTTAAAATGTATAAGTAGAGACATTATGTTATCTTTCTGTTAATAAGAATTCATAAAGTGGTTATTACCAGAACTGAACAAAGAAGAAAATTTACCACCTATATAATTATTAAATGAATTGCAAGATGACTTATTATGCCTTATTAAATGGCATATCCCATTTAAGGTGGCTGAATCTACTTCAAGGTAAAAGTTAATAGAAAATATGTACAGGGCTGGAGAGATGGCTTAGTGGTTAGGGTGCCTGCCTGTGAAGCTTAAGAACCCATGTTCTACTCTCCAGATCCCATGTCAGCCAGATGCACAAAGGTTAGGCCAGCACAAGATTGCACATGCCTACTAGGTGGTGCAAGCCTCTCGAGTTTGATTGCTGTGGCTGAGGCCCTGGCATGCCAATTCTCTCTCCCTCTCTGTCTCTTTAAAAAATAAAATTAAAAGAAGAAAATGTGTGCAAAGCAGAATTTCACTTTATTTCCTGCTGATTTATATTTAGGTGCCACCAATAATTATAGAGCTCTGTGTCTTATGGTGTCACAGAAACACAATCTCAAACAGATTTGTAACTGAGTGACCTCATAAGGACAAACTTCACCTGGAGATTCACACAACTGAAAAGGGAGCTTGTCTTTTATTAGGGAAAGTAGAACACTTTACTGTCAAGGATATAGGCAAAAAGTTCAAATAGTAGATAAATAAATTAAGAGAGTATATCTGGGGATTGATTTTAAAAGCTAATCTTCAAAAGAGTTTAAACATGAAAGAGAACAGTGTACTTATCCTATCTAAAGAAAGGACAAGGAAGAGTTGCAAATCTTTGATGATGCCAAATGTGGATTTGGCAAAGTGATACCTTGCTAATAAGGCAGCTGGTATGTAGAGAGAACAGAACAGAGAAGGATGTACAGAAAATTGCACACAAGAGTATATTGTGTATCTGTTGCTGGAAATTGGCACTGTGCCAGTGAGGTATGTATGGGTTGGATTAAAAATTCAAATTTAAATCTGTGTAGCTCTAACCAAAAATAAAATAAGAAATTCTCTTCATAGGATTCTCTCCCCTGTGTAATTCCCATAATCCAAATTTACAGAAGTATCATGTCACAGGCCCCACCAAGCTACAACCTCCAAGTTACTGATAATTTTTGTTGTTGGTGACAATGAGTAGACCAAGAGGAAGTCAGTAAAAATGACATGGGTAATAGCACTTTCAGTGTTGTAAACTTCTGTACAAATAGTGTTTTAAATAATATGAATGAAAATAATAAAAATAAAATTTAAATAGGGAAAAGGAGAACATGAACTGAGAACCAGCATTTATCACTTTCTACATTATCACTGCTGATGTAAAATGACCAGCTGTTTCTTGTTACTAACACCATATATTCTTCACTGTAATGGACTATCCTATCAAACTAAGAGCCACAATAAACTCTTCCTTTCTTAAAAAAAATAAATAAAGGCAAAAGAAAATGTCTTTTATAGAGATTTTAGAGGTTAGTGATTCTAACCATTTATTTTTAATTAGCTAACAAAGAAGTTTTCTCTATGTTTTCCTCTTCATCCTTAGTTTTGGTTGAACTTCCCATCCACTCCTTCCTTTTCCCCACCTTCCTGCCCCTCATCTCCACTTAAAACTTTCCACACCCAGTATTCTCCCTTCCAATTTCATATCACCTGTGTCAATGACTTTAGTGCAGATGTCTTAAAACAGTTAATCATGTAGTGCAGTTTCCTATTTGATGTCATTATAAAAATTGCTTGCTTTTCCCCATTCATCTTATTCCTTTGTTTGCCCAAAGCATATTGTGTGTAATCTTGCCCATTATTTTCAGTCTCTGCTCTCTGTCACATATAAATGAAATGTAGCTCAGAAATAACTTGCCTTCAGAAACAGAGTATATTTAGGATTTTATTTAAAAAGAAACAGTGATAACTCAATTTGCTTCCATTCAAGATAAACAAAATTAGGGTGATTGATATGACTTCTCTACTTTTAATTTTTGGATGATGGAAGAAATGGAATCCTCAGAAAATACCACAGTGCTTTGCTTTGCAATCTCTGAATTAGTTGGGTTTGATTACCAACATAAGTGGTGAAACATACACAATTATATAACAGATCTGCTTTTTGTTCCCGAGAAAAGAATTTTCTTAAATCACTTAATTATTTAATTCTGGAAAGAAAGTGATGCCAAAACTTTAAGTTTAGCATCCCAAGGCCAATATGATGGAAAAATGCATGTCCTAAAACTGTGTTAAAATTGTTTCTACTTTTTTTCTTCCCCTCTTAGGTTTGCTCAGTTCTTATTTACTGAGGAATTCAAAGCTGGTTCACGGGTCCTTGAAAGCATATACAGCTTGTATGAAGGCTTCTCTGGGACCGTTTGTTTTCTAATCGATCTTCTGCAGCCTAATCAGGCTGAATTCCCTCTCTTCAGTGTCTTCGTTTAAGAGGCCCTCCAACTTTAGCCCTGTAGAAGTCACCTGAGATTTCCTGAACCTCCTCTAGGCAAGTTTCTCCATAAGACACATCTAGTGGTATCACAACCATGAGCCTTAACATTGCCATCAGAAAGATGGAAGTAGGCTGGTGAAGGCAGCATGATACCAGTCTTGAAGAACTTGCAAAACAGAAATGCCACAACTTATCAGAGATTTAGTATTTCAGAAGATAGACATAAAACTAGAGATCAATGAGAAAAATAAATGAAAAACAATCTGGTTTTCAGTTCATGACATTGAAAGCAATATTGAAATGGGCAATAAAATGCCAGTACTTTCCCCATTGGAAAGGAAACTTGACTGTCTATGTATACCCTCTACCCCTAAATTCAGAATGACAATCAGCCTGCTAAAAATCGTTAGCAGGAATCAAGTGTCAAGATAGACAACACTTGGATAACTTGGCCTTTACTTATTGAAATTCATGATTTTTACCGGATGGAGATACATGCATATATATCTGATTTTATCACTCTTCTGAGCACTTTAAAGACATCAATATTTAGTTTAAACACTAAATTTGTAGTTGTCATAGGCCTAAGAATATTTTTTTTTCCTAATTCCCTTTTCGCTCCTAAAATTCAGTTAGAATAGCAAAGTTCAGGGCAGGAAGGAGTGAGTACAGCTCAGTGACAGATTGTTTGCCTAGCTTGTCTGGCAGGATCTATCCCTAGCACCAAAAACTGACATAAAGAAGAAAATTCGTAGCTGAAAAAAATTGTAGCAAGTGTTGCTTTCAAGTGTTTGCTTCAAAAATGTGAGCTGCATATTGTCTATGTTAATTTTTAAATCGCCTTTATGGGTATAATCCTTCTGAAGCTATTAGTCAAATGTAAAATAGGCTGGTAGTGAAAATCATTCATCTCAAAGATCAAGATAACCACTATGAAGAAAAATCATTTATGCATTTAATGAGATACTGTGTACCTTGGAATAGAAGGATACAGGCTGAGGAAAGCACCAGTGCTCATGGAATGAAAATTGTTCAGTTATACTATTAGCTCAAGTGATGAATGAACTCTTTGACCTTACCTTTCAAGGCACGGGATATGCTAGAACTTGGATATCATATCCACTGACTCCAGTTTTCCTATCAAGTCGACTTCTGCAAAACACTACAAGAGCAACTGTCACTTTATACAAAGAACAAGTTTACCACTGTCTTAGAATGCAATCACTGACAAATTCATATATCATAGTAAAAATGAAGTTGTTCTGTAAAAGACTTAATTATTTAAATAGTCATTAGATATTTGGATATGTATGTATACTTATATACATGTATATATGTGGTACACTCACTCTGTAAACCAAAACACTAGTTTGTTAGTTCAGTAGTTCCTGATTTGAATTGTAGATAGACTTGCAGGAGTTAAAAAAAAAATGCTCTGTTTCCTAAAAACGTCTCTCCCCCACCTCTCTCTCTATTTCTCTCTCTATCTCTGTCTCTGTCTGTGTGTGTGTGTGTGTGTGTGTGTGTGTAGTGCAAATGTATGCACCAATGGATTTGTGTTCATGCTGTATGTGTTTAAAGCATCTTACTTAAAGTATCTAAGAAGCTAAGACTTACTCATCTTTGTATATTTTATGACTCTTTATGTGCTTAAATTCATCAAAAAACTAGGACAAGGCCTGAAAGGATGGTTTAGTGGTTAAGGCACTTGCCTGCAAAGCCTAAGGATCCAGGATCAATTCTCCAGATCCCCCGTAAACCAGATGCACATAATGGCAAATGTATCTGGAGTTGGTTTGCAGTGGCTAGAGGCTCTGGCGTGCTCTTTCTCTCTCTCTCTTTATCCTCTCTCTCTAATAAATAAACAAATAATAAAATATTCTTTAGGGCTGGAGAGATGGCTTAGCGGTTAAGGGCTTGCCTGTGAAGCCTAAGGACCCCGGTTCGAGGCTCGGTTCCCCAGGACCCACGTTAGCCAGATGCACAAGGGGGCGCAAGCGTCTGGAGTTCGTTTGCAGTGGCTGGAGGCCCTGGCGCGCCCATTCTCCCTCCCTCCCTCCCTCTTTCTCTCTCTCTCTCTCTCCCTCTTTCTCTGTCACTCTCAAATAAATAAATAATAAACAAAAAAATTAAAAAAAAATATTCTTTAAAGACTAGGACAAGGGCTGGAGAGATGGTTTAGCGGTTAAGCGCTTGCCTGTGAAGCCTAAGGACCCCGGTTTGAGGCTCGATTCCCCAGGACCCACGTTAGCCAGATGCACAAGGGGGTGCACGCATCTGGAGTTCATTTGCAGTGGCTGGAGGCCCTGGCACACCCATTCTCTCTCTCTCTCTCTCTCTCTCTCTTTCTCTCTCTCACTCTCTCTTTCTCTCTGTCTGTTGCTCTCAAATAAATAAAATAAATAAATAAAAATTAAAAAAAATCTAGGACAAAATAATTCTGCAGAGCATACAGTTTTTGGCTTATTGTTTCATTTTCCACATCCTCAGATATAAGAATGTAAAATTGGTCTCAAGTGTTCTTCTGGGGAAATACTCAGTTTGAAGCAATAATACATATTTAGAAATTTACAGATGGCTCCAAGAATTGAGTTGCAGAAGGTGTTTAAAGAGTAGGCAAGCATCTCTGGGAAAACCTTAATCAAGTTGCTGTCTATAAAGTGGTCTGTTTCTGAAATGATAGTGATGTCTGTTCTTCACAAGTTCGTTTTAAATTCATTTTGCATGGCCCTTACAGCCTGAAGATAATACCGCCCCCCCCCCCCCATATTAAAGCTTTTTCAACTCTTCCAGCAACCCTTCAATATGTGTTAGGTAATTACCCTAATGACTCATAGCTAGGAAGGAGCAGAACAAGGAGTCAAAATCAGGTTTTCTCTTTTCAAGTTCATTTATTAATTATTCTAGAGTAGAATCTGGGGGCACTGTAGTGAACAGGTTCTGTCTTAACCTCAAAGGTACCTTCAGTTTGTATCTGCTGACCCTTTCCATCCATCATCCTAGATACCTAGAACCTCTAAAGGACTCAGAAATGAGATGTTATGGCATTGTGTCTCTTCAATTTCTAGGAACTTTAGCAAAATTGGACCTCTTTCCTGCTTACCTGCTTTTTTAAGATGCAATAGGGTGCCTTCTTCCTTGGGAAACACCAAATGGCAGAAGATGCAGGTGAAGCAGGAGGGCCTGGAGGACCCAGAGGCCAAGGCCTGGGCAGCCAATGTGGCTCTTCTTGGTAGGGTTCCTGTTGTCCTTGCTGAAGCTGTGGGACTTTCAGAAGCAAAGCTGAAGGCAGGGAGGTGAGCCTGGGCATCAAGCTGGGCTGCCTGATCTAGGATGTGAAGATCAAGTCTCTGGAGAGCTCTACCTTTTATCTTGCCCATCAAGGAGTCTGAAATTATTGACTTTTTCTTGGAGTCATTCTTTAAGGATGAGGTTTTGCACTGCCCAGCAGAACAGGTTCAAAGTTTGTTTTTTTTTTTTGTTTTTTTTTGCCATTGGAAACTACAGCAGTCAAGTTTGTCTGGGTGTTAAGTGCTCTAAGGATGTAGCCACTGCCATCTGAGAGGTCATCATCTTTGCTAAGCTCTCCATTGTCCCTGGGCAGAGAAGGTATGGGGGAAACAAGATCCGCAAGCCACACACAGTCCCCTGTGGCTCTGTGCTGGTGTGCCTTATCCCTACCCCCAGAGGCACTGGCATTGTCTCTGCCCCTGCGTTCAAGAAGCTGTTCATGGTGGCTGGTATTGACAACTGCTATACTTTGAATCAGAGGCTGCAGGACCACCCTGAGCAATGTTGCCAAGGCCACCTTTGCTGCCACCTCCAAAACTACAGCTACCTAGCCCCCTTACCTCTGAAAAGAGACTGTTTATCATGACCATATAGTGAAAATCCACAACAAAGTCTCAGTGAAGAGGATCCAGGGTCCAACTGTGGCTACAACATAGGGTTTTATAAAGAAAAACACAGTAAATTAAACCTGTTGAAAAAGAAAAAGAAATAAAATAAAATAGGGTGAATTATAATGTATTGACCATTGTGAAAAAAATCACTCTTTTTTTTATAAGTGTCAAATGCAAGAAAAGGTCATTTTGGGGTGTTGTCTTTCTCAAACACCTCAGCAAATTAGAAACAAGGACATTCTTGTTTAGCACTTAAACATATTGTTGAAAATTTTCCTGAAAGTACAGAGTTGTAGATTTGTGAAAGTCCTCCTCTATCCCCTTCCCAAGATGTGGATAAAGACCCTTAAAGTTTACAGTAAGCAAGTGTGATGTGTCACTTCTTTTTTAATTATCTCATTTGTCTCCTATGTCATTGAATTCTGGAAGTTCTTTCATGAGCAGGCAAGTACCACTTGGAAAGCCTTAAGTAACATTACTGATGTTAGAGCATGTTGCCTCTCCAAGGCTACAGGAGAGTTTTCACCAGTAGATGGATGAAAAAACAAGTGTACACTTTTCATGTTCTACCACTTGTGCTTCTGAAGGTTCTGATTTGCCAGGGTTTCCTACATAGAAGCAGGATGGTATACCCTGGAATCTTCTTTTAATACAAGTATTCATTTTTGTTTAGTGAAAATAAAAGATTATGATGCTAGTAACTGAAGAAAAGGGCTGACAGGGCAGATCTATAGAGTGAAAATGAATTATAAAACAGAGCTATTTTCCACTGAGCTTAATTTAATTTGAACTCAGGCCTCCAAGATGCTTTACATACAGGAATAGAATTATACTCCAAACTACTTACGAGGTCTTCCTTTGGGGAGCGGAGTTATTTATTCAATATGTTTTAATACCTAAAATGATTAAGCCTCTGATTTGCCAAGGCCAAGTGATTTGGCATAAATTTGCCCAGTAAAGCAAACGAGACGTCAGACAAAGGTTTTAAGGGAGAAATGCTTGCCAACGCTTAGCATCTCAGAATTAGAGTTGTGGATGGACATTTAATGGTGCTAAGAACCAGTACAGTCTTACCCTTGGGTTTTCTTGCTTCCTGGAATCACCCTCTAACCTTGAGCTACCTCTGATGTAGTATCTTTTATCTTATATCTTTTCTTTATTTGTCTCTGTTTAATAATGTGATAGCCTTTCTCCTGGGAAGTTTCCTTCGTATCTCCTCTGTCTATGTCTGTTCTTAGCTATAGCTCTGGATTCAGCAAGGCTGGACCTCTCTTTGGACAGAAGATCTCAAGGTCAGTTGCAGCAGGAACTGGGCCTACTGTGCAGTCAGATCACAAGTCCATGGCAGGAACACCTGTGCATGACAACAGTATATTAGCTCCGTTTTCCCTGCCATAAAAAAGATAATCAGGGCTGGAGAGATGGCTTAGCAGTTAAGCGCTTGCCTGTGAAGCCTAAGGACCCCGGTTCGAGGCTCGGTTCCCCAGGTCCCACGTTAGCCAGATGCACAAGGGGGAGCACGCGTCTGGAGTTTGTTTGCAGAGGCTGGAAGCCCTGGCACGCCCATTCTCTCTCTCCCCCTCTACCTGTCTTTCTCTCTGTCTGTCGCTTTCAAATAAATAAATAAATAAAAATTTTTAAAAAATTAAAAAAAAAGATAATCATACATTTAACGTTTGGGACTTGTCTAAGATCATAAATCATATATTGGAAGTACAGTCTCTTATTTCTTTAATTGAAAGTGCTAATGAATTGAGGCCCAATATCAACTTTTATTTTCTTAAAGTATTGAACCAATAATTTACTACATGTATACTATATGGAATGATTAAATGAGTGAAATTAGAATGTTTATCTCTTTAAACATTCATCGTTATTATGTGCGTGGAAACACAAATTCCTTCAAGTTATTCTGAAATATAATACATTGTTAATGACAGTAGTTACTCGTCTGTGCTATAGAACACCAGAAGTAATTCCTTCTATTTATCATCTCATTTCATGATTTTCTCCTTACTGTATAATACCAAGGACAAAAGAGAGAAGGGAAACAAGATTGTGACTTAACTGCTCTTGGCTGTAAAAACAGTTGGCAAGGATTTCCTGCATGCTTCCTCTATTTGTTTGCAGTTCTTGTCCAGGGAGAAAATAGTCATTTAGGCTTCTCTCTAGCTTGCTCTCTTTCTTTTTTCTCTCTTTTATTCCCTCCGTCTTTCCCTCCCCCCTATACTTTTTCTCATTGAAAGCAAAAGGAGAGACTGAGTTGGGAGTACCACATAAGGAAAGTAGCTGTGAGATATCCTAGAGGAAATAGATATATTCAAGCAAGAATTGATGAGTGGATTTTAACTGTGCCAACTGCTTGGAACTAAATTAGTACATAATCAATGAGGGCCCTAGTTACCCTATAAGAGGTCTAGCCTAAGTTTTTGTGTTTATTAAAGCTTCTACCACGTTTAAGCCACTAATAGCCATTTGCAGAAGATAGCAGCCCTGAGTTGCACAAATACAGAAGCAGTGTCTCATAGCAATGTAATGTGAGCCATAATTATGAAACACATACGTAATCTTAATTTTTTCATGTATCTGCATTAAACAGATATATTCTCTTCATGTTGTGTGATGCATGCTTCTAGGTATACTCTTCCTGTATTACGTATGTATGTGATACAGCAATCAGTTTAAAGAAGACATAGACTATACTTGTGTACTGTCTTTAGCAAATGATTCTGATCTTTTCACAACCTTGTTTTAGTGTGGCATCTGATACTGTTCCCATAAGTTTTAATAATCTGTGCTTACATGGAAATTACCAGTAAAATAAATTGTGCCACTGAACTTGGTTCAAATTGACTGTAGTAACCCTTATATGTGGGTATATTCAATAAGCTGACTGAGTTAAATAATCAGTCTTGTTTCTGTCTTTTAAGACTTTAGTCTTTCAATGTTAAAGACATCTTCTGAAGACTGTAGCAGCAGTAGAATTTCTTTGCTCTCAAAATGTACTAGAACACGGGTGTTACATAGACACTTCAGGAGCAAAGTGGCACATTCTAAATGCAATAGTTTAGTTTTAGAATGTGATAAAGTACAGCCAATTATAAGAAAACAGTTTTTCCAATTTTGGACATTTGGGGGAATCTCTGTTTGGAAGAAAAATCTGAATTTTAATATCTTGGGTTTAGTGGCACTAAACTAACAAGAATCTAAAAATGTATTTTGTGGAGTTCAGTTTAAATACAAAACACTAATTCCATAAACAAATGGGGAATGTCCAAGCATTGTATATTTATTTTGCAATGTACAGTTCCTAAGTGAATAGAATTTACTTCTCATGAAAGGGTTTTCATTTTTGCACATTTCATAGTACTTACAGAAATATGATTGTATCCATTGCAGGGAAGTTTATTTTCCTAATGATACAGTTTACAAGCAGAAAATTAGCATAATTCTTTGACCATTTAGGGCAATACATGAAACTAAACTGTCATTATATTATAAAGGATTACTCCTAACTCTATAGAGTATATAAGCACCATGGCTTAAACACCTATTGAATTTTGAAGAACTGCTCAACGAGTTTGTATTATTAAAGTTGTACTTTTTGCAGTGTCTCAGCACTAATGCAATTAAATAAAATTATAAAAACATGCCAAATAATAGAAGTTAGTTATTAATACTTTTAAATCCTTTTGAGTTTCATTAACATTAAATTTGACACCAGTTATTGGTTACATATAGCAAAAATTTTGCACAACTTACACACAGAATGAGAGACTTTTCTTTAAAAAAAGAATGTCTTTTTGCCAAAACAAGTTCTTTGATTTCTTGCCAATTACTGTGTTTCCTTAGGAGTACTTTGAGGCATTTGAAAGACATATCAGTAGGCATTAGTTCTAAATTTAGAGCAGAACATACCTTTAGATATTTTATTACGTTATAAGATAATTTATCATTTTTTGTAATAAGACCAAATAAGTATTCTGGTATGTAACATACCAGAATAATTATACAGTTTCTATAAACATATTATTGGGTACACATTTTTTCATACCTTTTTTTAAAATTTTATTAGCATTTTCCATGATTATAAAAGAATATCCCATGGTAATTCCCCCCCACCAACTTTCCCCTTTGAAGTTCCATTCTCCATCATATTACCTCCCCATCACAATCATTGTACTTACATATATACAATATCAACCTATTAAGTACCCTCCTCCCTTCCTTTCTCTTCCCTTTATGGGTACACATTTTTAAGAATATAATGGAGGCTGGTGAGATGGCTCAGTGGTTACAGGTGCTTGCTTGCAGTGACTGACTGCCTGGGTTTGATTACCCAGTTCCCAGATGAAGCCAGATGCACAAAGTGGCACGTATGTCTGGAGTTAGTTTGCAGTGGCAAGAGGCCCTGTTGCACCCATCTCCCCAGCTTTTCAATAAATTCAAATATTTTTAAACCAAGAAAGTGTAATACAATATATGACATTGTTTATTTTTAGTGATAATCCACTTGGGTGTTCAACAGGGAAACTAGCAAACATAAGCTGCACATGTATACATTATTGTCAAAGACAAAATGGTCAATGATAATTCAAAAAGTTATGATCACTGGGATAAGGTATGCAGACCATGACCAAGAAGGGTTACCTTACAAATGTTCCTTGAATGGGAAGGAATACAGTCAGTTGATGTTGCTTTCCCTTCATAGAATGGGTTTGTTTACATGGTATAATAAAATCTGTCTGGAAGACTGATGTAAAAAAATGTGTTCTCATGGCTGGAGACATGGCCTAACATTTAAGGCACTTGCCTGCAAAGCCAAAGGACATAGGTTATATTACTCAGGACCCACATAAGCCAGATGCACAGATTGCACATGCATCTGGAGTTGGTAGTGGCTGGAGGCTCTAGCATGCCCATTCTCTCCCTCCCTCTCTCTGCCTCTTTCTCTCTCAAAAAAATAAATAAAAATAAAAACATTAAAAAGTGTTCTCCCTATACTTTCATTGAAAAGCTAATTGTGGGCTGGAGAGATGGCTAAGTGGTTAAGGCACTTGCCTGCAAAGCCTAAGGGCCTGAGTTCAATTTTCCAGTACCCACGTGAAGCCAGATGCAACAAGGTGGCACATGCATTTGGAGTTTGTTTTCAGCAGCTGGAGGCCTTGGTGTGCCCATTCTCTCTGTGTCTCTCTCTCTCCTTGCAAATTAAATAAAATAAAAAAGAAAGACTGAGTCAGACATACAGTGATGGACCTTAGTGGTTTTTCAACTTCTGTCACAATATCCTAAACACTGTGATCTTTCCAATGCGTTTTCTGTATTAGTTTTGTACTGTAGAAAATACTTTTCCATGTATTGGAGTTTGTTGTATTTAAAGTGATGTTATATTTATGGGCTTATTGAACCCCTGCTCCACAGCATGGTCCACTTAATATTGAAAAACATGTGATAATACTTTGCCTTAAAATCTAATGCTAATTAGTGTTCCACTTAATAATTATAAGCTACTAATTAATTTCCCTTTTAAAGCTAGCCATGGCGTCAAATAAAATATTACACAAATGTTCTGTGAAGTCCTGCTACTTATTTTGTGTTGTGATAGTGTGTGTATCTGGATCCAGGACATGGTGGCCTGCTGGGTTCTATAAATACACATTAGTAATCCTTTTGGAGAAAGGATTACCTGTCAGCCATTGGCTGAATTCTCCCTTCAACCCTTAAATAGACTTTCTCATGCCAGGCAACAATCAGGAAAAACAGTCCATCATGTTCCCTCTGTCTACTTCCATCCTTGTCTTGATCTCTTCAGAAACTTCACAATGTATTTGTGTTTACATTATTTTCCAAAAAAAAAAAAAGAAAGAAAAATTACATGTCTGAAAGTTAAAATCACCCAATGTCCACTGGGAAAAATCATCTTATAATGATGAGTCTGATTGTTGCACAGGCAGGGTTGAAACATGGATTTTATAGAGATTAATGGCTTGATTAAAGTGTGAGGGCCAAGGGTGGGTTGAGAACATCCTGATGTCCAGAAGATAGTTGAAAAGTTCAGTAGGTGAAAAGGAATTATGTTAATCTTAGGTTTGGCACAATAACAGAGGTGTGTCTTGGGCTAGAAAACTGCTTCCTTATTAGGCCGTGGTCTTTGGCCTGACTTGAGTTAGTCACAGAAAAAAGTATTTTGTAGGCTTTTTTTTTTTTTTTTTTTTTTTTTTTTTTTCTGGGAGGAGAAGAAGTTTGCTCCTGGAAATTGCCTTTAATACTCTCCCTGTCTATATTGCAGGGATGGCAAGGGACATGCTCACAGGAAACAGTGAAAAGTTTCAAGTATTCTCCAATATGTTGGGTGCATAACAATATACTTACTCTTTGACAAGCATCCGAGTGGTCTGGCAACCTCTGTATGGCCGGAAACTCTGACCCTTTGAAGAATCTGGCATTCCCTCAGCCCAGAAAACAAACACTAGGTGGGAAAGGCATCGGAGCCCAGATCTAAGTCCTGCCGGCGGGATTTTTCAAAGAGATGTGAATAGTTTACAAAGAAAGCACCTGTCGAAGGACTCTAGGACCCAGAGGCCGCGCGGAATCAGGCGCAAGCTACCTCGAGACGCAGGTTCGCGGCCCGTCTGGGGCTCGCTCTCAGAGGCATTACGAGCTTTCTGGCGCGCGGGCGGCGCACAGTGCGTGTGGGCGTGGCACAGGCGTGGCCACGCCGTCCGCCTCAGCCCAGCCAAGTGTGCGGTCCCCAGGCCCAGCTCCGACGCGCGCGCTGGCCGTTTGGCCGAGCCCGCCGTTCGTTCGGCGGGCTGCGCAGAGCTAGCGAAGAGGTCGGGGCCTGGCATGCTGGGAGGCCCTGAGGGGACCGTCGCCGCCGCCACCGCGTCCGCCTCGGGTGCGAGCCGCCTACTCGACACGCGGAGATGAAATTCCCGGCGTCGGTGTTGGCGTCCGTGTTCCTGTTCGTGGCCGAGACCACGGCGGCGCTCTACCTGAGCAGCACCTACCGCTCGGCCGGGGACCGTATATGGCAGTCGCTGACGCTGCTTTTCTCGCTGATGCCCTGCGCGCTAGTACAGCTCACGCTCCTCTTCGTCCACCGCGACTTCAGCCGAGATCGCCCGCTCGTGCTGCTGCTCCACCTGCTGCAACTCGGACCCCTCTTCAGGTGCGTGCGACACCCTAAGCCAAGCCACTATCTCCAGCCAGCTCCCCGCCACTGCCAGAGTGAGGGAGGCTGCCTTCTTGTAGGGACAGGTGGCTGGACACTGGGCTGGGCCCAGAGATGACCCGCCCTGCCCCCTCCCTCTGCTGTACCATTCCAGTGTCATGAATATGACAGGGTGCCAGCCTCACTAAAGCTAGGGAGCCCTGAGTTCCTGTTAGGAGCCATCATATGAATTTGCCAATATTTATATCTTGACTTGACTAACAAAAATGGCACTTTCACCTAGGTCGGTGTCCTAAAATGCCTGGCTTTCTCTGGTGAAGTGGGTTTTTCCTCAAAACTGGCTGCTTGGCGAAGAACCCTCTTAAGCGTAGTTGAAGCCAAACTCTTTATAAACCTTTACATTTTAGTTATCACTGGCACCATTCTGAGTGTTTTGCAAATATATATATGTAAATATATGTATGTGTATATATATATATATATATATTTAATTTTTATTTATTTACTTATTTTGGATTTTGGGGGTAGAGTCTCATTATAGTCCAGGCTGACCTAGAATTCACTAGGTAGTCTCACTGTGGTCTCAAACTCATGGAAATCCTCTGACCTCTCCCTCCTGACTGCTGGGATTAAAGTGTGCCACCACACATGGCAAATAATTTAATTTTAAACAGAAGTCTAGAAAATTATGCACTATTATTTTATCTTGGTGTGATGAATATTATGGAGTGTAGAAACATTATAGATAATAGAAATGTATTTTGATTCCGCCTAATATTTTTATATAAGATATATCTGTTTATTTACAAGAGAGAGGGAGAGAGAGAATTAGTGGGAGGTTCAAGCCCTCTTGATACTGGAAACAACTCCAGACACATGTACCACTGTGTGCATCTGAATTTACATGGGTATTGGGGGAATAGAACCAGCAGGCTTTGCATACAAGTGCCCCCAAACCTTCCACCATAACATTTTAATAAATATAGTCATAAAACCTGGGGCACAATATGCTATGAAGACAAAAGAAATGTGCTAATAAAACTGTTAATGACATAATGACTGTTGTTGTTTATGGTGCTGGGGTGGAATCCAGGGTCTGGAACACACTAGGCAAGGACTCTACCACAGAGCTACTTCTTTGACGCTGGAAATCACTATGAAAACAAAGCAAGTCAAAAAATGCAGTAATGTAGCCAGACATGGTGGCACATGCCTTTAGTCACAGTACTTTGGAGGTCGAGGTAGGAGAATTACTTTGAGTTCAAGGCCAACCTGAGGCTACAGAGTGAATTCCAGGTCAGCCTGGATTAGGGTGAAACTGCCTCTTAAAAAATAAGAAAAAATACTCAGTAATGAAATAGACTAGGGGGCTGGAGAGATGGCTTAGTGATTAAGCACTTGCCTGTGAAGCCTAAGGACCCCGGTTCGAGGCTCGACTCCCCAGGACACATGTTAGCCAGATGCACAAGGGGCACACACGTCTGGAGTTCGTTTGCAGTGGCTGGAGGCCCTGGCGCACCCATTCTCTCTCCCTCTATCTGCCTCTTTCTCTGTCTGTCGCTCTCCATAAATAAATTAAATAACAAAAAAAAGAAAGAAATAGACTCTTAACTTTAAGAGTTTTGAAGGTAATTTAAAATATGTTGCTTTAAAGGGTATCTGTCTGATTAAAAATAAAATACTGAATTTTAGACATGGGTATCCCAAGAATTTGAAGGGATACAAAGAGCAGAGCTACTTCACAGCTGCCTGAAAATTTAGCTAACCAGGAACTTTGCCTACCAGGAAGTCAGCCTCAGTAGATAGATTTTACAAAGCCTTACTATAAAAGAACCTTTCCAAATGACAAAATACTGATTTGCAGTGTGCAGTTATGGTGAACTTGGAAAATAAGTTTCCCATTGTCTAGGTGCTACAGAGGCCTAGAAAAGAAGAGAGTCAAGTATGCTGGCTGAAGTGAAAAGTTGCTACAATGTCTTAATGGACACAGAAGGAGTTTAAGGGGAATTTAAAAACTATAGCCAATGCTGGGAAAGCCCATGTAGTCAAGTAGCCTATGGTTCTAATAGTGTCCCAGTGAAATAAATGGAATTTGACTTTGGGCAAGGCTCTCACCATTTCTTTTTTAATATTTTATTTAATTTATTTATTTTAGAGAGAGAGATATAATGGGCATTCCAGGGCCTCTAGCCCTGCAAATGAACTCCAGATACATGTGCCACCTTGTGCATCTGGCTTATTTAGGTCCTGGGGAATTGAATCTGGGTCCTTTAGCTTTTGTTTTTTATTTATTTATTTATTTATTTATTTATTTATTTGGATTTTTGAGGTAGGGCTTCACTCTAGTCCAGGCTGACCTGGAATTCACTATGTACTCTGAGGATGGCCTTGAACTCAAACTGATCCTCCTACCTCTGCCTCTTGAGTGCTGGGATTAAAGGCGTGTGCCACCACACCCAGCTTGGGTCCTTTAGCTTTGCAGCCAAGAGCCTTAATCGCTAAGACATCTCTCCAACCCTCTCACCATTTCTTAAATCTCATCTGTGGAAAAGAAGCCTGTGTTTGGGTGGAGTATACCACTCACACAGACCCTCTAATCCTTGTCCCCATTTTATAAATGAGCCAGATAAGGCTCCAAAACATGTTCCAAATGCTTCTTCAAAAGAACAGACTTTGGTGATTTAATTTCTGGATGGTGGAGTGTGAGTTTAAGGTATTTCCTCCTAAACAGAAAGTATGTAATGTTTTCTTTATAATACACTTCTATTTTTTTAGTTGTTATACAAAAATATTTAAGTTTTTAGGGAAAAACTGGATACTTTGAAGATAAAACATCTCATCAACATAGAAACTTTCAACACTATAAGAATAGACCTACTGCCAGGAAATTCAGAATAAGACATTGTTTTCTTAGGGAAAAATAAATTATAAGGAATCAGAACAGCAGGCAGACCTCTTCTATTTCCAAGGAGTTTGTTACTCTAACACAACTAATTTATTTCAAGGATATATTGGCCCCATGATCTTAGAGCAGAGATACTCAAAATGTGGTTCCAAGTCTCAACTTCTAAATGAAAGCAGTTTGTTGTTGTGTATTAACATGACTTACAATCTTACTGGAATTTCTTGCTAATGACTGCTTCTCAATTTACTCTAAAACACAAGTTTTACCTAAAAATCAAACTATTTCCCCAAAGAAGTCACAGTGTTTCTCTCCTTCACCTATTATCATTGAATTTACTGATATTTCTGATGTGTTTTAGGACAAAAGTTCTATTTAAATGTGTATAGGTAATAATCAACCAACCTTTTTAGATAGATGTGCTTTTTGAGTTCACACAATATGATGGCCCAGTTAAACTGCCATATTGTTCTGGGGATGTAGCTCAGTGGTATAGAGCTTACCAAACATACAGGAGGCCTTGGACTTGATCCATACAGTAGTGTCCTCTGAAGAACCCTGTAACACGCTACACTAATGATTATGTACTAAATAATATTAACTCAGTTCTGCGCCCCCCATTTTTTTTGTTTTAGGAGAGTGTTGGTGGAACATGCTATTTAATTTATATCTTCTATTTTTAGCCTTGCATTTAAATTTGTACCTACAGCTAGTATGGATGTTTCTGTATTAAGGAATTGACTATGAACTTTGATAAGTAATGCCTTGAATTTCAATTTTAAGAAATATTATGAGCTACAATAGATATTTTGAAAAAAAATACAGAAGAGAGGATGTCTCTTACTCTACCCCAAATCATTGCAAAGTTCTATTGTATTTGTACACTTATGCCAGTTTTCATAAGTTGAGAGAAGCAAATACAAATAAGTGACAAGTTTGAGGAAATACCCCATTTTTCCTGGCAAAATTTAGAGGAAAAATGAGAGATGAAAAATCTGGAATTGTAACATACAGGCTAAGAAGTTCCAAATTGTTTATAAACATTGCAATCGTTTGCCATGAAATTTCTGTGTATAGGGGACTTTCAAAAGAATGTAAGATGATAATCTATATTTCAAAGCACTTATTTCATTCATTTGGAAAGTGTTTATATGTTCAGCCTATAATTCTATCTACTCTAAAAACCCTGTAAGCTAACTGTCATTATCTTATTTTTACAGTCCAGGAATTGAGACTCAGAGAGATTATGTAACTAGTTTAGTTCTAGTGCAGTCTCCAGAACATGTGTGGCAAATAAAGATAATGGGGCTTGTAGGAATTTTTTAAAAATATTTTATTGGGCTCCTTAAAAACCATGTTATTTGTGCTGGTATCAATATGCCTGGTTTCAGCTAAGAACCAAATGGGATATATGATGTACAAAAATGGGATTAGATGGAAAAAATTGATCAAATTACTAATTACATATGTAAGGGGACTTCAAACCGCCCCACTGGCCAAATTCTCCTGTTAACCCTTTTTTGTAAATCAAGTTTTATTGTAACATAACC
This sequence comes from Jaculus jaculus, assembly GCF_020740685.1. Lineage (NCBI taxonomy): Eukaryota > Metazoa > Chordata > Mammalia > Rodentia > Dipodidae > Jaculus > Jaculus jaculus. The sequence continues at coordinate 38,500,298 of NC_059125.1, forward strand.
ATGGCCATTCTTTTATAGATGGCCTATATCTGTTTTAGTATAAAACATTTACTTTGTATATATGTTAAAAAAATTTCCTGTGTATGATGCTGAAAAGTCACCTTGAATGATTTTGTGAGATTGTTGTTGGAGATTGAACTCAGGGCCTAAAACATAGTAAGCCTGTGCTCTACTACTGAGGTGCATCCTCAGCCATACCTTGAATGATTTTTCTGAAAGTATGTAATTTGTGCCTTTATTTAAACAGCCTCTTATTCAGAATAACAACAACAATGAAAAAAACACTCTGGGCTGGAGAGATGGTTTGGCAGTTAAGCGCTTGCCTGTGAAGCCTACGGGCACCAGTTCAAGGCTCGATTCCCCAGAACCCACGTTAGCCAGATGCACAAGGGGGCACACGCATCTGGAGTTCATTTGCAGTGGCTAGAAGCCCTGGTGCGCCCACTCTCCTCTCTATCTCTGCCTCTTTCTCTCTCTGTCTGTCGCTTTCAAATAAATAAGTAAAAGTAAACAAAAAAATTAAAAAAAAACACTCTAACTTAAAAAGGAAAAGCAGTAGTAATAGATTTTTAGTTTTCTTAGATAGTAGTGTTGGAAGGTCTGGGAACACTTTACAGATTTGTTAGATACATATTATATTTAAAACTGTGTTAAATGTATTACCTGGGAAATCACTGGATTTTGAGAGCTCCTGATCTGTAGAGCTACCTGAGGCATTAGTTAATTCTAGGACCTTCTCTCATTTCCAGTGATTGATCACTGCAGTTTCATGATGTCAACAATTCTATAATGATTCTGGTTTCACATAGTCTACTCCATTTCAAGAGAATTGCATTCTTTTCCAGGTCCTTCCTTCCTTCATTCATTCAGCTCTTTGCATGTTTTGGTTTTTCATTTATTTGTTTGCTTTGGTTTTTAAAAGTTCTAGGCTTGTTTTTTTTTTTTTTTTTTTTTTTTTTTTTTTTTTTAATGTTTTTCGACCTGGAAGTTGCTATGTAGTCTTAGGCTAGCCTCAAATTCATAGCAGTCCTCCCACCTCTGCTTCCAGAGTGCTGGGATTAAACGTGTGTGTCACCAAGCCCGGCTTTTAAGTTTAATTTTTTTTTTATAGCCTGAAAAACATACTTGCTATTGATATGACAGAGGAACAAAAAGTATTCATGCACAGTGAAGAAAATAAAACTGCTTATAGAGGATAATTCTTTCTTTGTTTTAAAAAATATTTTAATTAGGGCTGGAGGGATCGCTTAGTGGTTAAGGCATTTGCCTGCGAAGCCCAAGGACCTAGATTCGATTGCCCAGGACCCAGGTTAGCCAGATGCACAAGGGGGCGCACATGTCTGGAGTTCATTTGCAGTGGCTGGAGGCTGTGGTATGCCCATTCTCTCCCTTTTTCTCTGTCAAATAAGTAAATAAATAAAAATAAAATATTTTTAAGAACAAAAATAATTATTTATTTGTGTGTAAGCAGAGAGAAAGAGAGAGAATGAATGAGCACAAAGTCAAAGGACCCAGGTTCGATTCCCCAGGACCCAGGTTAGCCAGATGCACAAGGGGGTGCACAAGTCTGGAGTTCGTTTGCAGTGGATGGAGGCCCTGGCATGCCCATTCTCTCCCTCTCTCTCTCTCCCTTTCCCTGTCAAATAAGTAAATAAATAAAAATAAATTTTTTAAAAAATAAAAAAATAATTATTTATTTATGTGTAAGCAGAGAGATAGAGATAGAGAGATAGAGAGAGAGAGAGAGAGAGAGAGAATGAGCACAAAGCCAAAGGACCCAGGTTTGATTCCCCAGAACCCACATTAGCCAGATACACAAGGGGGTGCACACATATGGAGTTCATTTGCAGCGGCTGGAGGCCCTGGCATGCCCATTCTCTCCCTCTCTCTCTCCCTCTTCCTCTGTCAAATAAATAAATAAAAATAAAATAAATAAATACTTTAACTCTTTATTTGTAAGCAGATGTGTGTGTGTGTGTGTGTGTGTGTGTGTGTGTGTGTGTGTGAGTGTGTGTGTCTGAGCACACCAGGGTCTCTAGCCACTGCAAATGAACTCCAAAGGCATGTGCCACCCCATATATCTGGCTTACATGGAAGGGTACTGGGAAATTGAAGCCATGTCATTAGGCCTTAACAACTGAGAATTTCTCCAACCCAAGAGGAAGATTCTTCTTTCTTTCTTTATTTTGATTTTCAAAGTAAGGTCTCACTTTAGCCCAGGCAGACCTGGAATTTACTCGGTAGTCTCAGGATGGCCTTGAACTCATGGCAGGGATCCTCCTACCAATGCATCCCAAGTGCTGGGATTAAAGGCATGTGCCACCATGCCCAGTTAATTCTTAATGCTTTGTTGTATACTCTTACTAATATTTTATGGTGATATGTTGTAAACTGCCAGGGAAAATGAGCCCTTATTTTAAGTGTTTGCCCATTCCCATAATGTATTTGCCCCCCATGTCTGTACATACTACCTTAAAGATATTGCTATTTAACAATTTGCTCTTTGAATCAGTGTAAGACAGCTAAATCATTACACTGTCTATATGTCTGTCAATATGTTTGTGTGCACATAACTTGTATGTATTTATATATATTTATGATTTTTGTCAAAAAGGGAATTTTCTCATGTAATTTGCTTTTTACTTACCAAATTTGATAATTTTTGTTTGTTTTTCAAGGTAGAATCTCACTCTGGCCCATGCTGACCTGCAATTAACTATATAGTCTCAGGGTGGCCTCGATCTCACGGCAATCATTCTACCTCTGCCTTCTGAGTGCTGGGATTAAAGGCATTCACCACCACACCTGGCTCAATTTTGATTTTTATTAATCAATTGTGGTGGGGATTAAATCCAGGGCCTCATATAAGCAAGTACTCTTATCATTGAGATATATCCCAAGCACAATATTTTTTTTTCTTTTCTTTTTCTGCATTTCATTGGAAGTTTTACTTGTTATCACAAGTACATTAAAGGATTTAATAATTATTACCATCACTAGTAATGATGGCACCCAAGACACCAGTCACTCTAACCCAGTCACCTAGAAAATAAATCATGGCTACATTTTATCTAATTAATACTTTTGAGCTTTCATTGACAATACAAATTAGTGTGAATTTATCAACTTTTGGGTTTTTAGGGCATGTTACATGGCAGATAAAACACTGGAAATTCTGTGAATGATTAAAACTGCTAAGCTCTTCCTTTTTATGATTAAAATAAAATTACTTTTTACTAGTGTTGAATCTCCATAATGAAAAATTTCTAAGGACTGAAAGTGATATGATCATAATAATGGTAATAACAGCAGCTAGCCTATAATGAGCATTTCATCCATGTCAGGTACTAGGTTATTTACGGGCTTGTCTTACTAATTGCTAGTGTTTTTTTTTTTTTTTTAATTTGGTGTGTACCTGTGTGTGTACTTGTAAGTGCATTTAATATGTGACTGGTAGTTCTTTTCATATTTTAATATATATTTTATTGACTTTACTATATATATTTTATTTACTTACAACAAACCATGATATTTCCCTCCCCTCCCCCACTTTCCCCTTCATAACTCTGCTCTCCATCATATTTCTTCCCTCTCTCCATTAGTCTCTCTTTTAATTTGATGTCATCATCTTTTTCTCCTATTATGAGGGTCTTCTGTAGGTATTGCTAGGCACTGTGGGTTCATGGATATTGAGGCCAATTTATGTCCCAGACAGTTTCATGTTAGGAGTGGAACTCTTCCTTTGGCTCTTCCATTCTTTCTGACATCTCTTCTGCAGTGGACCCTGAGCCTTGGAGAGTGTGAGATGTTTCTGTGCTGGACACTCCTCAGTTCCTTCTTCTCAGCACTGTCTTGCCTTTTGGGTCATCCCAGTGGTCATCACCATCTGAAAAGAGAAGCTTCTCTACCCAGAAGTGAGAGTAGCAATATTAATGTATTAAGTATTAATACATAAGTGTATTAAATGTAGTGCTTTCAGAGCAATTTGGTAAGATTAATATAAGCATTTATCCAGAAAAGAGCAGGCTGTATACCCCTAAGGCTCCTGACCTCCCTTGCCATAGGCTTTTGATTAGGTTTTCAGTACCAGGCATGTATTCCCTCCCATAGAATGGGCCTTTAGTGTAATTGGAGAGCAGTTGGTTTCCTCCAGAGCAGACATGCCACTATTGCACTTGTTTGGTCATTTGGCCTGTCTGGCCAAAGTTGAGACTTCTAGTGTCTACTGTTTTCACCGCTTATAACTTCTGTCTCCCATAAGGCTGCATACAGTGCAACTTTTTCCAGCTTTCAGTTGGCTGATCTACAAGGGGAAGGTTTTCTACTCAGCACCAGATTGACTTCTCAGTGACTTTGCTGCTCAGGCATGTGAAGTTTTCAGCAGTAGGGTCTTACCATCTCTTTCTCAAGGGAAACCAAGGGCCTTGGAAATAGCCTGTAATGTTTTGGAGGCAACAGGGACTTCCTTGGCCAACAACTCACTGGAAGGTGTCCCATCCCTGGCACTGAAAATTTTCTAATAACAATCTGTGGCTTCTGAATGTGCCATTATTCAAAAAAGTAGGTTTTCATATGTCTTTCTCAAAATATCTTGCATTTTGATTGACCCCCCCCTTTTTGTTACACAATCTCTTTCCCTGACCTAGTTTAGGCCTTTCCCCTCCCTGTAATCTGTTATTCTACTTATATACAACACCATAAGTCCTTCCCTCTCCTTCCTTCTTTATAGCCTTTTTCTAGCTTACTGGCCTCTGCTACTGATTTTTGGTTCCAGCTCACACACAAGTCTATAGATTTGTAGCTAGTATCCATCTATGAGAGAGAACAAGTGACGTTTGACTTTCTGGGCCTGGGCTACTTCACTTAGTATAATCCTTTCCAGACCCATACATTTCCCTGAAATTTTTATAATTTTATTTTTCTTACCTCTGAATAGAACTCCCTTGTATAAATGTACCACATCTTTATTATCCATTCATGTGTGGAGGAACATCTAGACTGGTTCCATTTCATAGCTATTGTGAATAGAGTGATTTTTTTCTGACAGTAGGTGTATTTGTATTTCTAAACTGACAGTTTTGAGGATAGCATATTTCATTGAATGGGTGTGGTCTGGTTTATTTAATTGTTTCTTTATTTTGGAGACCTTTAAAGTACTCTCATGACTATTTCTTACAGGAAGGTTTTTTGTGAGTTAATATATTAGAAATTTATTAATTATAAATGCACTATAAATGTTTATTTTTTGTTACATATTATCCTTATTATACATATGTTATATTACCTCATATAGATAGTGAACATCTCGGAATGTACAAATTGGATCCATCTGTGTTTGCAATCCCCAAAATACTTACTGAAGTGCATCTCTAGTCATCATCTGTTTGAGAAAAAATCCAGTGACCAGTCAATTCTATCATAGGCCTTGCTTTTGGTAGTCCAACAATGTGAAGGGTCTAGATGTCAGTCAGTCCTCAGTCATAAATTTGAATTTTGGATCAAATGAGTTTGAACCTATAACCTGAACTTAATTTGTATTATTTTCTTCTGAACAAATCTATACTTTTTTAAAGTAAGCTCTCACTATAGCCCAGGCTGACCTGCAACTCACTTTATAGCCCAGGCTGACCTCAAACTCATGACAGTTCTCTTATCCCAGTCTCCCCAGTGCTGGGATTAAAGGTATAAGCCAACATGCTCAGCATATTTATGCTTTTTTCTATGTCTTCCTGTAATATATTAATATATCTTTGAATCACTGGGCAAGTAGACACCACCTATATCTTTCTCTTACACACAGGTATGCACCTTTCTCCCACAGACAAGTGAACAAAGGTAATAATCATAAAATATGTCCTTATTGTACTCACCAGAATAGTTCCTGAATTTCCTTCCTTGCATTGAACGCTTTATTATTTCAAATTATAAATATATTCTCATTGTTGTACATTCCTATGAGAGAGAATATAAAGTTAACAACTTTCAGTAAAGCAGATGAAGCCATTAAGTCTTCTATCAGCATTATAAATTTGTTATGGAAGAGCACATTTCAGAGGGAAAAATCCTTCAATGTGTAAATCTAAGGCTGTGAACATTTTTCTTACTCTTAGGAGAAACCCATTTTCCCAGCCTTTTATTTTATGGACATTTTCAGATATACCAAAGAAATCTTGAAAGAATTCTATACCAAGGTACCCCACCAGGTACATTCTACAATTAACGTTTCTTGCTTCTTTTGATGACCACCAACAGGTAACATCAAACTGTGTGTGTATGTGTGTGCTCTTCAGAGAAAACCATAGGTATCCGTATTCTTTCCTAGAGAGAAAAATCCCAATTTAGAAACCAGCTAGCCTCTCATTCTGGAGTAGTCACTTTTGAAAGCTCTGTCCCTAGGGAAGGCTTAAAATTCCATAAGTAAGACATATTTGGTAAAGCTGTAAGGACTTATGAAGACAAAGAGATAAGTAATATATTGTGGTCTTCCAGTGAAATCCTAGATGGGAGGCTGTGCTAGACAACTATCTTACCATACCTCCTACCTCATATATCTCTTTCTCTTTCCTTTTCTTCTTTCTCCTACCTCCCTCTCTTCTCCCTTCTTTATACAGTGTCACTCTATAGCCCAAGGCTGGCCTGGTTTTCAACTATGTAACCCAGGCTAGCCTTGAATACTTCTTGGTATTCTTTCAGCTTCAGCCTCTAGAATGCTGGCATTAAAGAGGCATGAGTAGCATCATACCTTTTTTATCTGTGTGCGTGCACATGTGCACATGCTTGTGGAGACCCACACCTGACATTTACATGGGTTCTGGGGATCCAATCTCAGGTTATGGATGCTTTCACAGTGAATGCTGTGCTGAGCTATCTCCACCTCAACTGTTGTTTCTTTATCTCCTGTTTATTGACAGTTTTCACACATGAAGATAATAGAATTTGATCATAACCCTGTCCTGATATATTCTTTGGTCTCCTACCTGGCCTATCTTCCTTCACTGAACTCCTTCTTTGCTAGACCTTCTTCTATCTTAATAACTTTTTTGCTGTCTTCCATCATCCATGTCAAAAATGATGATGGTCTCATTTTTGTGAAGGTTCTGTAGAAGTAGTATCATCCACTATGCAGTCATAATAGTCAATGGTAACTTTGTGTACACAAGATAATGTCCCACAGTGCTCCTCAGCATTGTGTGGCTTTAAAATTCTTTTTCTGCTCTTCTACAGTATTCCACAAGCCTTGAAGGGTATGTTGTAGGTGTCTCATTTAGTGCTGAGCACTCACCCTTCACTTATTGTCAGCACTTTAGTGAGTTTCAGGTCTCCTCAGTAGTTACTGCTGTCTGCAAAAAGAAGCTTTCTTTGACCAAATGTGCAGTCAGTACTAATCTATGGGATAGACGTAATATATATTTATAGGGTAATTTGATGGGTATAAGATATCCATTTAGTCAGTGAACAGTAGAAGCTCCCTACCCCTACTTTCTATGACCTTCACAAACCTAGATTTGTGGTAGAGTTTTCAGTAACAGGCATGTATTCTCTCCCATGGAGTGGGTTTCAGAGCCAATGGTAGAGCAGTCAGTTCATCCCATATGAGTCACACCACTATTATACCAGCGGACACATCTTAGCTACCTAGTAGGTTTTATAGCTGTTGGATAAGCCAGTTGATGAACTTTCTCATCCAGCAGCCTGCACAGCACTTTGCAGCACTATGCCAGCTAGCTAGTGGGGAGGTGGTTTGGAACATCTATTTTATGTGGAACGTGCACACGTGCATGTGTGCATGCGCATGCGTGCACGCACACAGTGTTATTGTCATCTTTCATGGCAGTATGAAAAAGTAACTTTTTGCTCTACCATACAATTGAGGGAAAATTTTGCACAAGGCTGAAAAGCTAAGGTGTGTCAGAAAGGAAAATTGAACATTTTTCTTTCCTGTAGAGTCTGAATGATGTCCCATTATCTAGTAGGTTCCCTTGCCTCAGTGGCTTTCAGTGTCACTTCTATATTATATTCTTATTCAGTTCTCTCTGGTCTGCTGGAGGGCCTGGAGAAGACTGGTCCATGCAGTGGATGATTTAGAGGCTGACAGAATTCTGCCAATTGCTAATTACTATGACTTCTTTACGTGTTTAAAGGTGTTTTGAAGTCTTCTGCATCTACTGTCAGTCCAACCACAATGAAGAGCCTTATGTCAGCATCACCAAGAAACGGCAGATGCCAAAAGATGGTCTCTCAGAGGAGATTGAGAAAGAGGTGGGACAGGCAGAAGGCAAGCTGTTCACCCACCGCTCTGCATTCAGTCGAGCATCTGTGATCCAGGCTTTCCTGGGCTCTGCACCCCAACTAACCCTACAACTATATATCAGCGTCTTACAACAAACCGCCACCATAGGAAGATGTATGTATATATTTATATATATATATATATATATTTCAGCCTGCATTTGGGGTTCAAAATAGGAAGCAAGATGAACATTTCATTTTTTTCCAGTAAAATTTCGTTATATATTAATTCATTCCTGGGTCTGGGTCTGTGTTCTGGTTAATACGCTAAAAAATAGTGCATTAAAATGATGACTTTTTTTGAGGGATCCCAGGCTGACCTGAAATTTGCTTTGTAGAATCAGGGTGGCCTTGAATATGGTGATTTTCCTCCCTCTGCCTCCCAAGTGCAGGGATTAAAGGAGTGCTTCACCATGCCTGGCAAAATGATGGCATTTTCTTTGTTTATGAATCTGCATTTTGGGAAGGGGCTCAAAAGGAAAAGTTCATCTATGCTCTGCTATGGATAAGCTAAGGCAATTCAAAAGATTTGGGGCTAGAATTCATCAAATACCCATTCACACACATGTCTTGATGCTAGCTGTTCTCCATTTATCTCTATATGGGAGAAATTGGGCTTCTTTGTAAGCATTGTAGGTGCTTCCAAGGATGAAACCATATCTATCAGCTTTTGTGTTGCCTTCAGAGTCATGTGGGCCAGCTTCCTGCTCACCAGATATATTTTTTAAATTGTATTCTAATATGTAGAACAAACTTTTCACCATTTTAAGTGTACAATTCAATAGTTTTCAGTATACTTACAGTGTAGTATGCCATCATCACCACTATCTAATTTTAGAATATTTTCATTATGCCTAAAAGAAACTTACATGTTAAGTCACTCCTGATTTTCCTTACCCTGAACTCCTGGCAGCCATGATTCAACTGTATGTATTTGCCTATTACATGTCTTTTAAATAAAGGAGATTATAAACTCTTAGAAAGTTTTCTTTGTCTCTGGATAAGGTGGCCATTCTGAAACTTCCTAAATTCAGTCACTTCTTAGATTGATCAAGTTCCTGAGACCTTGGAGAATGTGTTGAACTGAAGCCTAGCTGAGAATACCAAGGTTACTCTGCTCTTGACAGGCCCCTGCATTTTGCCTACCTAGACATGAAAGTACCTTTCTCTATTTCCCTTTAGATGGTAACATTAGTAGTAATCATGACTTTTCTATGAACTCTTCCTTAGGACCAGGCACTATGGTGTACTAACATCTCTTCTGCCTCACCTTCCTACCTTACTAATTATCATATCATTCCTCTTCCAAATTCTTAATATTTTTTCATTAATCCACCCTGACTATTCCATTCAAATACCCCAGCTGTCCCATGGTGAGGGATAGGAAAGTGTCATGCAGAGGAGAGGCAGGAGGAGATGGGCACAGCAGGTAGGCCACACACTGCTCTTCTCTCTGTCTCTTGTACCTGGTATCTCTCTCTTCCTTGGATGCTAGAGAATATGACTTGGGCTCAGCTCATTCACAAGAGTATCCTGAGAATGAAGGAAAGTGTTGGGATTGTGCTCAGTGATTTTTAAAAGACAGAAAAAATAATAACGAAACATTTCCTATCATACCCACTGAACCCTGTATTTACCAAAGCCCCATTGACATGACCTCCACCTACACATTTATGGTTCCTTGTAGGGCCATAAAACACTCCTTTACCCAACTTCCCCACCCCCTCTTCTCATAGCTGTAACAAGCATGCTTCTCCACAACTACAGGTGGATGATTGCCTCCCCTGATCCCTTGATAGACACATTCACCTGCAATGAAGCATCTGTATGCTCAGGGCCTGGATTTCTTCCAGTCCAATGGCCTTTAGTAAAATATGAATGTCTCCCGGATGTCCAATGCCAGAGAATTAGACATACTGAGGCATTGACATGGTGGTTAAAATAGCTGTCTGATGTTTAAAGGCCACCCATTTGGCTATGGTTTACTGCAGTCTAAAACACAATATATCCCCTTGTGTATGCCACAGGATGGTATGGCAGAGGAATTAACTTAAGATTGGAGAAGCTGTAATAGATGGGTAAATCAGGTCAAGTGAGCAGTTTTGTATGGCCAGGTTGTCACTATCCATATGGACAATAGTGGTCACTATTACTCCTGTAGGGAGTGCCATGCTTCCTGGGCTTTCTCAGATGCTGTTTCATGTTTCAGGAGGAGTTTGAGCTTTGACTGGTAAGGCCTTTGCAGTGTCAAGGGACCTGGTAGGATGAGCAGGGATATGGCCCTCCTTTATGCATTGTGCTCAGTGGATTTCTCAGGAAACCAGGGATATGATCAGCATAGAAAAATCCTAATCTATTATGCTACTAAATGCCCCTTTCACATGTGCAAAGAATCCTACATAAAGAAGGTAAGAGGGCCAGAGTGAACATCTGTCCTTTGGAAGACATAAGCCCTGCAAGTATAGTCCCTTTGTGGCTTTCTGAAAGGTAGAAAAAGGTGATGGTGGGCTTAGTGGCCCTCAGTTTTTATCCCGGCATTCAAGAAGCACAGGTAGGAGGATTGATCACTGTGAGTGTGAGGCCAGCCTGGGATTAAAGAGTGAGTTCAAGGTCAGCCTTGGCTAGAGAGAGACCCTACCTTAAGAATAATTCCTACTGAAAAAGGGAGGTGGTGAGGAAAGATTCTCTTTAGCTTGGCCATTTGGAGAGTATACTGTTGGCTACTAGCGCCCTTTTACAGAGGAAAGCAAAAACCTGAGTGAGGAAGTAAAAGTTGCTAACCAGTTTGTGGTCACAGCACTGTTGGAGCACGTCTGACACAGATCAACCTGGCAGGAAACACTACCCATGAGAATAGATATGACTAAGAGCTGAGCCTGATAGGAAATTGAAGGGTAACATTGTGAGTATGAGCTCAGTGCCTGAGAAGTAGGCTGGCCTTAAACTAAGGGGATTCTTTGGGAACAGAAAAAAAATTGAAATGACCAGATTTTCTAGCTCCTGACTGGGATATCCTGTAAGATATTGCCAAAGAGAGTTGGCTTAATGTTAGAAAGTACCTTTGGAATTCAAAGTAGGACTCAAGAAATATAAGTCTTTTTCCTATTCTGGATATTTGATAAGTCTGTTAGTCCTACACAGAAACCTGAAAATTCATAAACTGCTAATATTCAAAAATCAAGAATTTCTTACTTGAAAATTCTTGATTTCTAGCTTTTACTAAGAAACGTACATGGGTGTGCATGCACACACACACGGAGTGAAATAGAAAAGATTAGCTCCTGCTTTGTTAATTCTGGACTGCTTATTTGCCACAGTCCTCGCTCCTTCCTATACAGTTCTCTACATGGGACTTACTTCTCTACTTCATGGTAACTCTGAATAATGGGTACTTAGTTTGTTACTTATACCATAAATTAATTCTAGGTCCCCAGTATTCAAAGGGTTGATCTTACTAACTCATAAAATAGAGCATTGAAAATTTTATTTTTTGGTATTGCTCCAATTCAGTATCAACTGATGTGATGATATTAGTAGTATTTAGCTTCTATTTGACATGTTGCTGGAGTTGACATTTGGACCAATAGATTCTCAGTTTCAGATGAGCCCTGTTAAATGCAGTGATAATGCTAGATTACAGAGGTTCCTTAATGCCAGATCTCGATTTCTATGCTTATTACAGCTGACCATAACAAACAGTTCATTGGCCAATTCATTCACATTTGACAGTTTTAGTAGAGTCATCATATGTTTTACTGTCTGATTTTATGAATATATATTTAATCTGAAGAAAGGCAGTGAATAGTACCTGCAGTTGGTATTGTTTCTACTTCATACTCTTCATGGAAACAGATTTGTCTTTTTCTGTTTCAGGATAACTGATGAAAAGGTTACCAAAGTCTTATTAATCTGAAAGTTGTTAAGGAAATCAATAGGCAACAAGGGGGAAAGTTAGATATGATGGGTTTTGAGATGTTTGGGTTATAAAATATAGAGTGAAAGACATTCATAAACTGGATTATGGAGAACAATTTTCATGGCACAAAGGTACAAAACAGAGAAGATGAAGTAGAATGGCATCTACTTTAGTAAAATTTCATTTGGGGCCTCCATGACTGTGAAATGATGTTGAAAAATTACAACAAAGTTCTGCTCAAAGTATATGATCTTTTCCTAGGAAAAGGTCTCTACTGAAAATTGGTAAATAGGATTCAGAGGACAGGATTTTATTTGACAGCTGAGGCCATCAAGGCCCAGGGAGGATCCCATGGTGAGTGGACAGCACAGTGGGGATAAGAGCCAGACCCTTGTCCCTGTTATTGAGACTCTTTTTCCAGCGACCTGAAAGGGAACATGGAGATAGTGTTTGATATTCCTTCCTTGGAAAATTAAGCTCTATAATAGCCAGGTGATAGGATCTGTCAGAATTCTAGGAACATACTCAACAATTCATTTTTAAGAAATTTACTTTAACTGGTATTTTACTAGGAATGGGACAAGCAGGTTAGGCGAAAAAGACTGAGTTGAACTTTGACAACCAAAATATTATTCTGCTGGATATTGTGTTAGTCTTCTCACTTAAGCTGTTCTGGCCACTGACACAGCTTTAATGGTACTTATGACATTACATGAAGAAGCCGTGTCGAACAACCTATTTTCTGTCCTTTTTCATTGGGCCTAGGGATAGGTCTTGGTTCATTTTATCTCATTGTATTCCAAAAATTAGCTCAATATGATGGAAAACTATAATTCCTGTGGTTCACTGATAACTTGTGATAATTTTCACAAGTAAACAGTGTAGTGAGAGTACGTGATGAACATAATACAGGTGGAAAAAGAAAAAGACAATACAGAAGATTTTGAACAAAATGTCTCTAAGCATAATGAGTAACATTTTTAAAAGATATGTAGACAAGATACTAAATATCTATATTTCAGTAATGCTTCAAAGAAAAGTTTGATGTGGGGTTGGAGAGGTGGCTCACTGGTTAAAAGTACTTGTTTGCTAAGCCTGGCATCACAGGTTCAATTCCTTAGCATTCACTTAAAGCCAGATACACAAAGTGGCACTTGCATTTGGAGTTTATTCATACTCCCTCCCTCCCTCTCTCTCTCTCTCTCTCACTTTCACACACTCATCCTCTCTTCCCTTTTCTCCTTTTGCTTCTTTCTCTCTCTCAAATAAATAAATATTTTTAAATGATTTTGATGTGTATCCTCAATCGAAAATTGCTGGTGGAAGGTACTTGAAAAGATTTAAAAGGGATTGTGACCAAATATATTTAGAAATTTATTGAAATAATGACTGTTAGAACTGTAATTTTGGTGTCTAATGTCATGAGGACGAGTATTAGCAGGACCCTACTAATACAAATCATAAAATGACAAAGGGGCCCTGACAAACCTCTTAAGACTTTCCCATGCATCTTAGAACTTCTTAGTCCCTCAGTATCTGAGATTGGTCCTAGGACCATTACAGATACCAAAATCATCTGTATGCTCAAGTCCACTGACTTTCCCCTATATATGTTATTTTATTTTCCTTATTAATTTTTTGAGACATAATCTCACAAAATTGCCTAGGTTAGTCTCATATTTGTGAGCTCAAGTGATTCTCCTGCCTCATATAATACCATGCCTTTTTATAAAACATCAAATCATCTATATATCAGTTATCATACCTAATACAATGTAATTAGTGTATAAATAGCTATTATTCTGGGTGGTTTAAGGAAGGATGATAAAAATTATGTTCAATACACATTTTTTCTAATATTTTCAATCCACAGTTGGTTGAGTTATAGATGCAGAACTAGTGACTATGGAGGGATGAATGTATTTACATTAATAATAATTTTCCTATTGAGATTATTCTAGAGAAAGCTAAACACCTCTTTTTCTTTGATTTCCCATGGAATTCATTAATATTAACATAGAAAATAAGGCTAATTTTTCTAACATCACCTTTTATAAGATGAAAAAACAAATCTTTATTCCCATGGTTTCCCTGGAAGACTTAAAGACAATTTTAGGTGCAAAAGAGTGGGAAGGTGATGCTTTATTGCATTTTTTTTTTATTTCTGATTTGATTTCAGAAATAAAGGCAAAATTTAAAAACTTGCCAGAAGATTTGAGAATTAAGCTACCTGAGTAGAGTACTTGAATGATGGAAACTTGGTTATCTGTCAATTAAAACAGCAATATAACATTTAGATAGACATAAAAGCCTTAAAACATTTGTAAATGAAGAATTTGTGTTATTTCTTTTATTTTTAAAGAGACTGATTCAGGGCATAATAATGTGAAGATAAAAATTTTGTGATCTCTACTCTGGACAGGATTATGTTGATGATACATTAGGCTGATACATTAGGCTGTATAATGCCTCCACCAGAAATCTTAGGTTTTAATCTCTAGAACTCACGAATGTCACTTTATATAAAAAAGGGAATATTGCCAATAAATAGACTGACTTGAGGAGATTATTGTGGTACCCTGGTTTGACCTTTAGATTGTAGTTGAAAAATATAATGTGAGGAGTGAAGCAAGATGTTATACTGCTATCTTTGAAGAAAGAAGAGGGACCAGAAGGCAAGGAATGCAGTTATAGATTTTGTAAAAGGAAACAAAATAATTTCTCCCCTAGGCCCCTAAGAGAGAGCATAGTCTTTTACACTGAGAGGTGTAAGTAAATAAATGTGTGTTCTTTTAAGCTATCAAATTTGTGGTCATGTGTTATGGTAGCCACAAGAAGCCAATACAGATAGAGTGATGTTTTTGCAACTCTCAATAAGAGCAGATTAATGCTCGAAAAGCTGTCAGTTTCATAGAAAGAAACCAATTTTATGTTTATTTCAGTATTTGATTCTAAAGGAATCACAGACTTCTTTTGACTATCTTACAAATAAGCTTATATAAAATTAACTAGGTTTGGCAAAAATTTCACACCTATTTGTGTTTCAGATTCATTTTCTGTAGAACTTTTACAGCTTTCTTTACTTTTCAATTTTTTCCTTTACCATTCTTCCTTTCATCCCATTCTACAGCACCAAGTCACTGGGCATTACAGTAGAAATAGTCTTTTTTGTGTATGACAAAAAGAAATGTTCCTAGTGTAGGAGTATTGTCATGAGTTTGAGGACAGTCTGGAAGACATAGTGGTTTCTAGATCAGCCTGAGCTACTGTGTGAGACTATTTTAAAAAAAAACAAATATTATTATTCTGGATTTCTTTTTTTTTTAAATTTTTTATTTATTTATTTGAGAGCGACAGACATAGAGAGAAAGACAGATAGAGGGAGAGAGAGAATGGGCGCGCCAGGGCTTCCAGCCTCTGCAAACGAACTCCAGACGCGTGCGCCCCCTTGTGCATCTGGCTAACGTGGGACCTGGGGAACCGAGCCTCGAACCGGGGTCCTTAGGCTTCATAGGCAAGCGCTTAACTGCTAAGCCATCTCTCCAGCCCCTGGATTTCTGAATAAAATTTCATTCACTATGTTAGAAATCTTTAGCATTTACTTGTGGTTCCTGAAAAAAATTAGGGAGGTGAATAATTGTGAGTTTCTATCATTTTGGCAGACTTAGGTCTCCTGGATACACTTAATGCAGCCCTATACACCTACATAATTTCCTTATCCGTTTTTGTAATGCATCAAACTAAGGAAGATAGTAAATGGTAAAGCGTCACTCTCTCTCTATCCTTCAGATGGATAGCTTGAAGTCCAGTCCACAGGGTCCTCTGTGGATCCCCTCAGTAGAAATGAACAGCATTTGCCTATAGTATTACCCAGCTTAATAATGCTTTAGTTTCATTCTGTTTCCTTGACCTCTCTCCCAAATGAACTGCTTTTTTTTCTTAATGTCTGCTCTCTCTTTTAGAGTAGTCCACTAAATAGACATGATAACTAGAGGCACAGTACAGCAAGCCAGGCAAGTGCATCTGTGGAAAAGGCAGCTAGTTGCAATCATGGACAAATTCTATGGGGCCATGGAAGAATAAGTAGGCACGTTTTCAGCAAAAGAATGGAGTTTTGTACCAAGCTGGATAGGAGGCAATAAAGGATTTATTTAATTGGGTGATTTGTTAAGAATTATAAAATCACTTATAGTTCTTAGACAAGCATGTTGGGGGTGGTCAGCACAGGGTAATTGGTGATTTTTAGAGGTATTTCTATTGGAAATAGGAAATCCTAGGAAAGCCTTCTTAATAACTTTCTCTCATTTCGACTGCATATGTGGGAAGGATGAATAGACTAGGGCTCATAGGTCTGATTTTATAATACAGTTCTTAGAACTTTGGGAACCTGACATAATCATCTTTAGACAGACACATTGGGTAGCTTCTGAAACAAATAACTTCATTACATTGATTCTTGCCAGAACCAACAGCATTTTATGAATTAACACAAAGGTAACAGCTACAATTCATACATATCTTAAAGGATATTGGGAGGAGTTGAAGGAGAGCCTATTGTGATTTACATTTATAAATTTATTCTCAGGTTTTTAACATTTTTGTTTTTATACTCTGTAGTCCCAGGCTGGCCTCAAACTCACAGCAATCCTCTTACCTCTGCCTCCCAGGTACTAGTACTAAAGGTATGTGCTACCACACCTGGCTGTAGGTTTTGAACTGTTCATCCACAACTTCCATATGTAAACAAAGTACCATGATCATAATCCTCTCCTACTACCCTCTTTCCCCCCGCCCAAATCTCTCCACTAAATCCCTTTCTAATTAGACTCTTTTCTATTTTCATCTTCTTGGGTTTTTGCATATGTGTACTCTCGTGCATTCTGACATGCCCATACATACACAAAAAGCTTAAAATGTTAAGAAACAAACAACCCTGAAATGTTGAGATAGTGATGGCATGGGTAATATTTTCTTTATTTTTGCATATCTAATTACTAAGTTTTTGTTGGACAGAGAAAATGAACAGACATGAGCTACTTGAGCTAGCTTTATATATACCTACATATTTTTTTAATTGGCAACTTTTATACTTACAATAAACTGTGATATTTCCCTCCCTTCCCCCACTTTCCCCTTTATAACTCCACTCTCCATCATATTCCCTCCCTTTCTCTGTTAGTCTCTCTTTTAATTTGATGTCA
Source organism: Jaculus jaculus (assembly GCF_020740685.1). Taxonomy (NCBI): domain Eukaryota; kingdom Metazoa; phylum Chordata; class Mammalia; order Rodentia; family Dipodidae; genus Jaculus; species Jaculus jaculus. The sequence goes on from NC_059125.1 coordinate 38,517,704, forward strand.
TAATCTTTTTCTCCTATTATGATGGTCTTATGTAGGTATCTAGGCACTGCAAGGTCATGGACAAGAGCAACTTCTGTCTGGACAGTTGCATTGTAAGGAGTGGTAGGTAACCTTCCTTTAGCTCTTGCATTCTTTCTGCTACATATTCTGCAGTGGACCCTGAGCCTTGGAGGGTGTGATAGAGATGTTTCATTGCTGGACACTCCTCTATCCTTTCTTCTCAGCACTATGTTTCTTTTTGGGTCATTCAAAGTGGCCATCGCCATCTGAAAAGAGAAGCTTCTCTAGCCAGAAGTTACATTAATATATAACATTAATATATGAATATGAACATTAAGTGTAGTGCTTTCAGGGTAATTTAGTGAGATTAATATATGCATTTATCCAGATAAGAGCAGAGACACTATGAAGTGTTCGGTATTCTATTTACAAAGTACAACTGAGAGGAGATTGAAGAAAAACTAAATCTCTTTCATAATATTCCCACTGAGTTAAAACTACTAAGTAGAATATTTTCACTTTTACTACACAGAAATCAACCTTCTTTAATTATTAGCCTGATAACTATGTCTGACTTTTCTCACCAAAGCTATACTAACATATCTGCTCCCCATTTCCATGTACTTTATCTCCATTTACAAACAGCTATCCTGTCTTTTCATTCTTTGTATTCTCCAATTATTTGTTTATTTTTTTAATTTTTATTTTTATTTTATTTTTTTGGTTTTTCAAGGTAGAGTCTCACTTTGGCTCAGGCTGACCTGGAATTCACTATGTACTCACAGAGATCCTCCTACCTCTGCCTCCCAAGTGCTGGGATTAAAGGCGTGTGCCACTACGCCTGGCTTCCAGTTATTTCTTGAATAGTATGTTTTGCCCACTTCAGTGTCAAGACTTTATTGTATATGAGGTAAAATCTGACTTGTTACATTTTTAATAAAACCTGGTATTCATAGTTTAATGTAGTATTATAAACTTATTTTGACAAGAACAGAAAGTAGTGGGTATATGTTTTATTATGGCTTTAATCATATCCCTGTAATTTTATTTATATATCCAAATGTGAATTCTGGAGAAACTGAATTGGTTTATACTGAAAGGATAGTGTAGTAACTTCTTACAGACTCTGGACTACTACACTATTATTTTTTTGTACCTGGACAATACCATAGCTTTTAATTATTTATTTTAACTCTTCTTACTGTTACACAAACAAAAAATTATGCCTATTTCTGGCATGATTCAATACACTTATGCATTATATAGCATTTATATCAGAGTTAGCATGTTCATCTTCCAAAATATTTGTCATTTGTTTAATATGAAAATATTGTACATAATTTCTTTTCTTTTTTGAAATTTAATTTGTATTACCTATACTTACCTTTCTGTGAAATAGCACACAAGAAATTGCTACTCTTGATTACAACTTACTGCTTATTCTTTAACAAATTTCTCCAACTGCCCTTACTCACATAACAATATTTTCCTAAGCCTCTGGTAACTGTCATTCTCCTTTCATCTTCTGTAGCATGAATTTTTAATCTACATATTAGTAAATCCATGATGCTTGCCTTGATGTGTCTGGATTATGTCACTTAACATAAAAATCTCAAGTTTCATCTTTGTTAGCACAAATGACAGAGTTAAATTTTTGTGGTTAAATCATATTCAGTTGTTTTTCAAGTAGAGTATATTCATTCCTTCCGAATCTTCAGTCAAAGATCCTTCCTGGCTGCCAAGTGAGAAAATTAAAAGTTGGTTAATGGCTTGATGTTTGATATTCACAAATAAGCAAGGGGAGCATATGTAGAATGTGTTAAACTGGTTCACATAGCTGTATATATTTGTGCAGTGCCTGTGATGGAACCTAGGACCTTGTACATGCTAGGCAAGTGCTCTACTGTAGAGCTGCACCCACAGTCTCAAATAAATGTATTAACGTGGACAATAGTCACTAGTATTATAGCCATTCCCTCATTAAGGCTGATTTGGCAGTTAACTAGCATAAAGGTGCCTAAGAAAGAAGGTTTAAAGAATCCTTATATTTTGGTAGATACATAGTTTTTACTGCTTGCTTAATATTGAAAGCTATTTTGGCCATTGCTAATTGTGTCTCAATAGACCTAACAATAATTTAGACTCTGAGAAGAAAAGAATTGAATATTCTCTGGGAAAAATAATATGAAACATAAATGGAGTACATATTCTATCAGGGTTATTATAGTGGCCTATAGTGCTGATTATATTAAAATTAAAACAATTAGTTCATGCCTTTAGAATCTCATAGAATTTGGTTTCTTTATGTTGTACTTCAGGACATGCAACTTTTATCTATTCTGTGAACATCTTCTGAATTGTTATTGGGCATCTAAATGAGGATCCAAATATTATGCTTAATCACCTTACATGGTCATGGTTCATGTCTTTAATCCCAGCACTCAGGAGGCTGAGGTAGGAGAATTGCCATGAGTTTGAGGTCAGTCTGTACTACATAGTGAGTTCCACATTAGCCTGGGCTAGAATGAGACCCTTACTTGCATATAAATAATATTCAAAATAAATCGTTGTGCATATACATGTACACATTGACTTGTCATTGTTATTCAGTTATTTAATAAGTATTTTTTGACTACCTACTGCTGTAGTTTAGATACATGTACTCCAGAGGGCAATGTGTTTAAGGGTTGATTGTCAACCTGTAGCATTATTGGGGGATAGTGAAACCATTAGGAGCAAGGGCCTTGTAGAAGAAAATTAGGTCATTGGGAGAATGACCTTTCAGGGGAAGTTGGAACTCTAATCCCTTCCTCTCTATTAGCTTCCAACCTGCTACAAGGAAAGAAGCTTCCTTCACCATATACTGCAAACTGTGATCTGCTGCTACATCACAGGCCCTAAAGCAATGGTGGCAGCAAGGTGTAGAGTAAGTCTTCTAAAGCTATGAGCCAAAATAAAGCTGGAATTCCTCCCTTGGAAGTTGACTATTTCAGCTGTTTTGTTACAGCAATGCAATGTAGTTTGACACACTATGTTTTAGGCACTGTGTTTGGAACAAGATATCAGTGAACAAACAACAACAGATTTTTTGTTCATTTATTTTATTTTATTTATTTATTTATTTGAGAGCGACCGACACAGAGAAAAAGACAGAGGGAGAGGGAGAGAATGGGTGCGCCAGGGCTTCCAGCCACTGCAAACGAACTCCAGACACGTGTGCCCCCTTTGTGCATCTGGCTAACGTGGGACCTGGGGAACCGAGCCTCGAACCGGGGTCCTTAGGCTTCACAGGCAAGCGCTTAACCACTAAGCCATCTCTCCAGCCCACAACAGATTTTTGTCTTTGTCCAGCTTATCAGGGATATTAATTTAACATATGTCCCTCTTAGCTAAAAGTATTGGTTAAGTTTGGGCTAATTGAAGGTTGTAATTATTTTAAATTTCAGTTACTAAAATTTTACTATAGTTTGTTTTCTTCCTGCCCTAAGGTTGATTTTAGGTATTGTGCTAAATTACTTTGTTCTAGCATGCAATTTTTCAAACTTCTCTTCCACATTTGGTATCTGAGTTCCAGATCCCACAGTACTCTCATTAATCTGTATACAGATGAATTGATTTCACTATTGCAAAGCGAAGAAAGGAGTGACCTACATATAATAGTAGATTGGAAAGCCTGTTACTTTTCTTAATTTATTAGCTTAAGCTTTGAATGACTATGCTGCTGAATGTTTACATGACAAATAGTTTTTTTCAACCATATTTAATGTATTGTATACAACAATGACCATAGTAACCTGAATGATTTTTGGGGATTGTGTGATAGAATATATCAATATACGAGAATATGAAGTCTGTAGGATTTTAAGATAAATTTGTATCAATTACTCTTAAAATCCACTTCTAAATGTGCTAGAGAAAAAAGTTTCCTTGGTATCAATAAGAATTTTCCTCCAAGCTTTGTGGAACTCAGTGGAAGACACCGACCTCCCATCCATTTTCATACAAGAGTTTGGTATCAAGGTAGTGCTTGAGTTTAGTAGACCATAGATAATGTGTCATACACAGCTTCTTAGGTTTCCTTCTGGAACCTACATTAAAAAACTCAATAGGTAGGCAGAAAGCCTCTTGATTCTTCATCCACCTCTCTCTGAAGTAAATAGGCCTGCTTAAAATTGGAGGCACTGAGCAGGTTCAGGCAAACACAGGAGAACTGAGATCTTTGCAAAGGTCAAACCATGTATTTACTCATGTATTTTTTATTATTTATATTTTACTTATTTCAAAAGGTTTTCATGTTGCTTAAAACCACAAACACATATTAAGCAAAACTGCAGCATAAGGTTAAGAGAAGCATTTGGAAAGAAGGAAGAGAAAAAATAAATAGGGAAAGCTCTACTGTGGGATGTGGGAATTAAAAAGATTAATGAAACTCTAGATGCAAGTTTCTAGTCTTCCAGGTGTTGGCAAAAGAGGAAAAATGAAAGAGGTTATTTCAGTCATAGAGGGTGTAATGGTTATGCTTGACTATTTACAAAGTCCATGGTATTTTTTAATGGTTTGTTATATCTTGACCTCGGTATTGGTATACAGTAGAGTGGAGTTGAATTGAGTTCTGAGTCACTGTGAGATAATATGTAGCGAGGACCCATGCATAAATACAAAATCTTACGTCCTCAGACTGGCTATTAAAGCCAAAGAGTTTTCTTGTCTAGCTCTGCTCACTGATGATCCCTCTCTGTGCCTGAGCCAGGAAGATAAGAAAGGAAGAGGAAAGGTTGGTAGGGCAGATAGAAGGGTCCGTGCCCTACTTCTTTCTGTTTGTTGCTTGTGTCCTGAAAGGTGATATCCAGTAACCTGCCTTAGCATAGTGAGGCTTACCCACTTCCAGGTGCCTAGGAAGCATGACTTGAGGAGTTTTTAGCTATAGAATAGTAGAAGGCAGATAGGGAATGTGGGTTCGATGAAAAACAAAAAGTTGAACAGCTCCCAAAAATACTTTCAGGGGATTCTCCAGACCCCATGACGCCTTGGGCAGTTTTACAGGTAGCAGACGCTTGCCTCACAACAATGAAAAGAGATTCAAAAGTGGAGCTAAGACAACTGCTAAGCAGATAGACTTAGTTAAATTTATTTAAGCAGAAGCGCCTACTGATTAAGACCAGGATTCTAGAGTGATATTGCTGAGGTTCGAAGCCCAGTTCTGTTAACTGAGTGATCTTAGTAAGTTATTTAACATTAGTGCTCCTACCAGCTCTCATCTGTATTATGATAGTAACAGTGTCTACTTTATAGCATTGTTAGAATTAAGTGATTAGCACCTATGAAATTCTTACAATATTCCCTTGGCATGAAATTAGTACACACAAAATACAAGCAAGAGATCTTTTTTATTTTTTTATTTTTTAAATATTTTATTTATTTATTTGAGAGCGACAGAGACAGAGAGAAAGCTAGATAGAGGGAGGGAGAGAGAGAGAGAATGGGCGCGCCAGGGCTTCCAGCCTCTGCAAACAAACTCCAGACACATGCGCCCCCTTGTGCATCTGGCTAACGTGGGACCTGGGGAACCGAGCCTCCAACCAGGGTCCTTAGGCTTCACAGGCAAGCGCTTAACCGCTGAGCCATCTCTCCAGCCCGCAAGAGATCTTTTTATGAAGGCCCTTACTCAAGATATTTAAGTATATCTGGGAGGAAAAGAATAGACTCATTCAAGATCTTGGGGGAGTGTGATATATACAGTTAAATTCACATCATATGGGTTGTGACTGATGGACCAAAATATTATTCTAACAGTTCTGACATCTCAACAAAATAAAAACTTGTATTGGAAGAAAATCCCTCAATTCCTGACTATGTATCTACAAAAGTGGCAGGTGTTCAAGGAAAATATTGGTGATAGTAAGATCTTCCACACTGAGGCTGGAAGATGTCTTTTACACACCAGTGTGTCTACCGGCATTGGTTATATCTGTAGAACAAGTTTTACTGTAGTGATGTAAGTAAAACTCAATGCTGTGTTTATTTTCTGCTTGGCATTTTGCCAGGGTGGAGAAGGCAACTGTCTCTAAAACAACTAGACTGTAACAATGAAAGGAATCTTTTACCTTTAAATTCAATCTAATGAAGTTACTGAGTACCTACTAAGTATTAAAATAGGGAATCTGTTTTTAAACACGTGCTGTATTGAAGTTTAAAATGCATACAGAAACTATTTTAAAGGTAGAGCTGGATGAGTTATCACACAGTTAACATTCTATGCAGGTTCAGGAAGAAAAGCTTATCAGTGCCCCAGAAACCTCTATCTTGCGCTCCTTTTCAGTCAGTTTCCTTACCATCCTACCCAAAGTATAACCCCTAAGTAGAAAGAAGACTTCTAATACTACAGATCAGTCTTCCAATTTTAAATATATATTTTCCACACGGGGGAGATGGCTCAGCAGTTAAAGGCAGTTGCTTATAAAATCTGCTGGCCTGTGTTCAATTACCCACCACCTATGGAAAGCCAAATACAAAGAAGTACACACATCTGTGATTACAAGTGAACTACTACAAAGGGAAACAAAGCCAGGAGGATATGAAGCTCATAGACAGGATGAGAATATCAGGCTTCTTTCACTGAACATTGCATTTGTGACTCTTACGCATGTGTAGTTTGTATCATAAGTGTGTAGCTTGGCATTGCTAAATAGTAATCCACAGCATAATGTATTGACATATTCTGATCTTTATTAATATCTAGCTTGACAGGTATTGTGAAAGTAGTCTTACTTTTTTATACCCCATGAACAGTATGGGAGAATGCTAATTGCTCCACATTCTCATCAGTACTACTTTTTAAACTAGAAATGGGCAAACCCCAATGGAAAACAGACAACACAGACATCAATTCAACAGATCCCCACCAAGAATGCCTAGCCTCTTAATGGAAGCCTCCAATGAAAACACAGAGCATAATTCAGATATAAATTCCCATAATGAAGGCATGGCAAACATAATAAACAATAGTAATGAGACAATGAACAAAGGGATGGTGGAACTGATAAAAAACATCTATTTTATAATTTTAATAGCATACAATGTAACGGATTCATTATGACATTTTCTTCTATACTTTCTTCTTATTCATCTTCCATCCCCTTACACACTCTTACTGATCCCCATCCTCCTTCCTCATAGCCCCCTTTCTGCTTTCACGTCCTTTATATTATACTCTCTCTCTTTCTCTTTTCCCTTTCCCTTCTACCTAAGATCTCTTCTTCCTCTACCATAATCCCTTTACTTTCATGACCTACACACTTAGTAAAGTTCAGGTTCTAAATAAGAGAGGAAATATGTTATGTATATTATATTTTTGAGACTGAGTATAATAACTTCCAGTTCCATTTTACTGAAAATATGATTTTGTTCTTCTTTATGATGGAATAAAATCCCATAGTGTATAGGTGGCATGTTTCTGACTGCTTTCAGAAATTTGTCTTTAGATTTTATTTTCCATAATTTTAACATGTTATGCTTAGTTTTCATTTTCTTACATTTATCCTACTTGTTATGGTATTTCTAGAACCTGTGGTTTGATATTTTAGCAGTTTATGAAAAATACCAGCTTTTATTTCATCTGAGTGTCTCATTTTTCTCTCTTTCTCCCCTTCCTTTCTTCCTTCTCTACTTCTGCTTCTTCTTCCCCTCCCCTCATCCTTTTTATTCACTCCTTTCCCTCCTGTTTTCCCTCTCAATCTGTTCATTTTCCTTTGGTCTCATGATTTTTAAATTCTTATTTGATTAATTTGACATTCCTTCTAATTAGTATAAATTATCTTTATGTCTGTATCTGACCTGCTAGCAAAATTACTTGTTTATTCATTGATTTCAGTTATATTCTTCAGTTCTCAAATTTTTATTTGAATGTTTAAAAAATAGTCTTTAGTATCTGATAAAATCCTGTCTCATCATATAATTTCATAAGCATATTAGTTAAGGTATTTAAGTCATTGTAAAATAATTCCAAAATCTGTGTCTCTTATAGGTATTTTATTATCAATTTATGCTTGGATTTCAGAAAATTTTGGCTTCTGTGTTGTCATTCCATGTAGTATTTAATTGACTGCTAGAGATTTGTATAGATAGTAGAGATGATTTAAAGCTTTGAGTAAGTTAGTCTTTTCCAAGAAGATTTTTTTTCTTTGTGGCAGAAAATTGAACTAGCAGATCAACTTGATTATATAACCATCCCGGTCAATTGAAATCTGTACTTTGTGAGGGTTAATCTATTTTTTAGTTACCATTAATCCTAAGTGTCCTTTGAGTTGTCACCAGAAACTTTCTGGTATATACCTGGGCCATTGTGGAGGTTCAATGTCAATATTGACTCCCATACCCCTTAGCTTTGAGAGCCTGCTTAAAGTTTTGTTCATATTCTCAGTTTCCTAGTACCCACTTTCCTTCTGTTGAGATCTTAATCCCAAAAGTACTCACTGGTTTGGCAGGTCCCTGCTGCCTTTGAACAGATGTTTGGTCAGTTGTCCTTGGCAGGAACACTGGATCAAGCAATCTACTCTACTATTGCCAGCACGGAAATTCTTTGTATTCTTGATTGGTTTTTCCTTTTAGATGGTTATTAATAGCTGTGTGTAACAATAATATTTTATTTGATATTATTTTATATAGATTTGGCCTCTGAATTCTGGTAAACTTTGGGAGATACCGATAGGATAATATGAAATCTATGAAGTTGTCCATGGTTTAAAAAAAAAAAAGCAACCCAAAAGATATAAAAGTGGCGAGTAAGTACAGCATGTGTAAGTTCATGGTGATGCTGATCTCTCTTGTTTTCAAATTTTTATCCAACAAGTTTGCCCAGAGTTGTCAGGGTCAGAATAGGAGTTAGAGCACTGAATACTAGAATAAATGTTCAGAGCCAACCTCACAGAAGAAACTGGCTTTTCTACTCCAGCAAGAATAGAAAATGGGTTAACTGGGATAGAAAGCACAGCACTGCCTCAGTAACTGAGACTTTTATTAGCTCTTAGTTGGGCCCCATATCCTAAAACAACAGTTACCTTTTTTATTTTTATCAGTTTTTTGAAGTAATAACTTTTAAAATTACACTCATGGCCAGAAAAAAAAAAAGATGCCTTGTTTTAGAATTTCCCTGTTTATCAGGCCTTTTGTCATTTACTGCAAAATCATCTTTAGATGGTTGACTCATATCTCAAGGATCATTTCTAATTTGGCTCTTACTTCTTTGGAAATTTTGAGGACAAGCATCACTTTTTAACTGTGGGAAGCACCTGGAGGCAGATGGATTTGCATAAAAAGTCTATAACCCTGTATGCTTCTATTTGGCAAAGGGACTTTGAGAGTTTTTATGGTTTGTTCCAACTGTGTCTGTGATAGAATTGGAGCCGAAGTTTTGAATTCAGTAGTAAAAAAATTCATCCTTTGTGCAATATTTATTCAGCTTATATGCATTGATTACCTTTTCATGCCAACCACTATGCTAACTGCTAGTGATAAAAGTCTGTGTGAAACAATGGATATTATGCTCTAATTGGAAAAAAGCAAGTAACCCAAAGGTATCAGGTGATGAAATAAAGATGGGTTTGAAATTTCAATACACTAGCAACTAACTGAACTTGGGAGAGTCTTGGAAGCATTTAGCACAACTGAACAAATGTTCAACTACATGGATGAAGAAAGTGTTATCAATGAAGTGGCACTATTTGAACATTAAAGGACAAATAAGGAAAAACTAGGCATGGTTGCACTGGCCTACTATAATCTCAGCACTTGTAATGGAGGTAGGAATGTCAGAAATTCCAGGCCATCCTGGGCTACATAGCAAGTTCAAGGCCAATCTGGGCTACCTAAGAACCCCTGTTTTCATTTATATATATATGTATACATACATACACACATACATACATACATACATATACACACACATACATACATACACACATATATATAAATATAATATTATTATATATACACATATTATTATACATATACACACACAGGTTTTATCACCCAGGTTCAATTCCCCAGGACCCAAGTAAACCAGATGTACAAGGTGGCACATGCATCTGGAGTTCCATTGCAGTGGCTAGGGGCCCTGGCGTGCCCATTCTCTCTCTCTGTGTCTGCTTCACTGTCTCTCAAATAAGTAAGTAAATTTTAAAAGTTTAAAATTGAATGTTCATACAAATCACCTGGAAAATCTTGTGAAGATATATAGATTTTCACTCAACACATGGGCTGGACCACTTCTAATAAACTCTACATCAATGCCAAAGCTGCTGGCCCATTATGGTACATTGAATAGTGAAAGCTTCAGGAACTGGGTATGATAAATGAGGAAAGTAAAGAACACATAGATTTCTGGGTAGAGTGATCTGGTATAGTGGTGTCATGGTTTCTAGAGGAAATGTAAAAAGAGATTTCCAAGGAAATAGTTTGTCTTTTTTTTCTGTCTGTATTTTGTGGGGAGTTTTGTTTGTTTGTTTGTTTGTTTGGTTGGTTGGTTGGTTTTGTGAATCACTTAGATGATATCTAGAAAGAAAAATCTGGGAAGCCTCTGGATAGAAGAAAATAGAACTGTTTGCTGAGGGAAAATAGAAAGGAATGCTTATGATGGCAGTGTGTATGGGTGGCCAGGAATGAGAGTAGTTACATGAAAGTGATGCAGCCAGTGCTACAGGTAGAGCTCCAAGAAGGTATTACTTAACAGCATCCAACACTGCAACAGTGATAGGAAGCAAGACTGTGATCCAGGCGGGGAGTAGAGGGTAAGGATGTGAGTGTTTTCTTTAGAAACAACTCAAGAGGATTGTTTGCACAGTGTCAGAAAATAGCATTCCTTCTTTCCCTCCATCTTTACACATCATTGTGAAAATTTCTGAACACAGTTATGTACAATTTGTATTTTCTTTTTTGGTGGCGGTTGTAGTGTGTATGTGTTCATGTATGTGAATGTGGCACACATATGAAGTTCAGAGAACAACATCAGGTGTCAGTCCTCACTTTCCACCTTTCTTTATGGCAGAATCTTTCCTTGTTCCCTTCTGTTTTTGCCAGGCTAACTGGCCTGCAAGCTTCAAGGACATTCTCCTGTCTATCTCCAAATGCAGTAGGCATGCTGGGATTACAGATGCTTATGCTGCAGTGTCTGGCTTTATGTGGGTTCTGGAGATCTGAACTCAGATACATTTGCTTGGCAAGCACTTTATCCATTGAGCAATCTCCCTAGTCCCATTTTGTGTATATTTGCCAGTTAAGGGTATTATTTTACATGCAGCTCACTTAAACACATTCATATACTCAGGGAAAAGAGCTAAGATTGAGGAAGTAATTGATATATATATATATATTTTTGGTTTTTCATGGTAGGGTCTCACTCTAACTCAGGCCTACCTGTAATTCGCTACATAGTCGCAGGGTGGCCTCAAACTCACAGTGTTCCTCCTACCTTTGACTCCCGAGTGCTGGGATTAAAGGTGTGTGCCATCACGCCCAGCTTTTCTTTCTTTCTTTCTTTCTTTCTTTCTTTCTTTCTTTCTTTCTTTCTTTCTTTCTTTCTTTCTTTTTTGTAATTGAAATTTTTGAAGAAAAATACGGTATTTAATGGAACAAAGTTTTTTAAAAGGAAGCCCTTGATAGAGTGTAGTTCAGGTGATAATCCAGGCTCCAAATAGTAAGAAAGACACATTGTTTAGTAAGTTGATAAAAAAGAAGATGAGAATCATTGCTCACAGCATTCTGTTTTAAATTCCAGTTTCCAGGGCTGCAGTGATTGGTCAGCAGATAAAGGCACTCCAATTCCCCAGTTCCTATGTAAAGCAAGATGCACAATGATGTATGCATGTTGATGTTTGCAGTTGTTCTCTCAAATAAATAAAAATGTATTCAAAATTCCACTTGCCAGAAGCTTCCTGTGCCAACTATCTCCTGTTTCTCTTACATCTACATTGTATATCACGTCAGGCTTCTTTTTTTTTTTTTTGACTTTGTTTTTTTTTTTTTCGAAGTAGAGTCTCACTGTAGTCCAGGCTGACCTGGAATTCACCATGTAGTCTCAGGGTGGCCTCGAACTCACGGCGATCCTCCTACCTCTGTCTCCTGAGTGCTGGGATTAAAGGCATGTGCCACCACACCCGGCTTCACTTCAGACTTCTTTAACCTCCATCCCCTCTTTAAACTTATTCACTGTTTTTTGAGACAGGTTCTAGTTGTATTGCTCAATCTGTCCTTGAAATCATGAACTCAATCTCTTTTAAGTACTGGGATTACAAGCATGCACCAACATCTCTAGCCCATTAATTTTTAAGGTCTATTTCATCCAAGCAATGCATAAGTTCAGTAATTTTACTGAAAACAAGTGTGTTTTAATTGTAATGAATTATAAAGGATAACTATTTATCCTACATCTTGTAGGCAGTAGAAAAACTTTTCCTCTTGTCCTACAACACGAAGTCCTCCTCTAAGCCATATTCTAGGAAAGAAAATGTCCATCTCTTTACATAGAGATTAAGTTTTGCTATTAGGAGATGATTAAATTCATGCTTAATAACTATTTCTATAAGTAAAGAGAACTTATGCAAACAGTTTCTTGATCTATAACTGGATAAGAGAAAGCAAGAGTGTGGTCAGGGTTTGGACCATCTATTTTTAGCTCACTTATTACCTGCAATGGTATTTTGCCTATGATGAAAGATGTAAACAATAATGCTATTTTTTTATTGTTATATATTGTCACATACACACTACAGGAAACAGGAATAGAATTATTAGGGTATGTTGAACTTTCATGATTTACCACCTAAATAGGCAGGGTTGCCAACTGATCCCCACTTGTGTTTAGGAAATGATGTCAGGGAACCCATCCAGACTCAGTCTTTGAAAAGCTGAAGATAGGAACAGAGGCTACATGCCTGAGGGCAAGACAAGACCCATTTCTTTATGGAGGTAGGGACATTTTCTGATGAAGGCCAAGGCTTTACAGTTTCTGTCACTACCTGCTTTTTTCCATTTAAGTAGAAATGTGTAAGTATTTCCATAAGTGCCATCCCAGTCATCTATTAGATAATAACTAACTTCCAAATGTAAAGATGTACATTGCAAGCATGTTGTATAAGCTTCTTGTATTTCAAATGCATCACCCTTCCTAATCCCATTTCTATCTATGACACTTTGCACAGAATATCCATGACTTAGAGTATGCTATTGAATTCAGTGGTTTTAAGGTAATTTCTTTATAGTCTGTGATAGATTACTAAACAGCAAGTGGGTAAAAATTGCCTAATTCTCCTGGTAGAGAAGATGAGGAAATAATTGACCTTAAAAGAAAAAATTGGATAAATGATGAAAAATCATTTGGGTCATTATACTGTTCTATGCAATAAATTATCCATTAAATATCATAAATTGATAGCTCAGTTAGTAAAATGCCTGCTATGCAAGCATGAAGACAAGAGCAGATCTCTAGCATCTATATTTTTAAAAATCCAGGTATCAGTGATATGTGCTTATAATCCTAACACTGGGGACATTGAGTCAGGGGGATTCCTTGGGCTTGCTGGGCAGCTAATCGAACTAAATTGATCAGCTCCAGATTCATTATAAAACCCTATCTCAGAAAAATAACGGAGAGTCATTAAGGAAGGCACAAGATATCAATCTGTAGCCTCCATATGCACACACACATATATGTGTATACTGCATACATGTACACCCATCTTTGCTCACACACAAACATATACATATGCCATAAAGACACAACTTTGTAAATGTAACAACATGAATACTGTGTATGTATGGTTCCATCATTTCTACTGTAATTATTCATACTTAGATCATGTTCTCCGTGTAAAATATTTTTCTTACAATAGAAAAAAAATAAAGACTTAAAAAAGATTCACTGGGCTAGAGAGATTGCTCAGTGGTTAAAATACTTGCTTGCAAAGCCTGATGGCCCAGGTTTGATTCCCCAGTGCCCATGTAAAACCAAAAGCTACATAGGACTGAGGTGAAATGTGGTAAAATGTTTGGTCCCAGGATGCAACGTTTTAGTTAGGTAAAAATAATAGGTTCTGGAGATTTAAAGTATAGCATTAGAGACTTAGATTAATGATAATTGTTTGTACACTTAAAATTTCCTAAGATAGTATATCTTAAAAAGTCTCATTATAAACAATAGTAACTGTGGGACTGAAGCCTCTGTGGGTATCAGAACTTGCTATGCAAGCATGAGGGCCTGAGATAGCATCAGTTTGATCCTTAGTATTTATGTAAAAATATGGTGGGTAGTGGCCATACATGACCATTACTCCAGTACTGTGGGGTCCAGAGATGAGCATTGCAGGAGCTCACAAGCCGGCCAGTCTTCGTGGCAACAGCAGTTTCAGGTTCAGTGAAAGACTGCATATCTAGGACAATTTAGAAGAGCAGTAGAGGAGGACACACAGTATTCTCCTCTGGCCATCTGCAGGCATGCTTATAGGACATATGCATCTGCACACACAGCTATATACACCACACATACACCATACCACTCATACTACTACTACTGCTACTACTACTACTACTACTACTACTACTACTACTACTACTATACACACACACACACACACACACACACACACACACACATCTAACTATAGCAAGTGTGTAGGGTGGAGTATATTATCTTATCCTGGATGTATTTGTCGTGTGTGTGTGTGTGTGTGTGTGTGTGTGTGTGTATTTACATCTTAAATATATTGGAAAAATCCAGAACATTGACACCACCATAATTGATGGGGATATAGAATAATGGGTGTATACTCATTTATTTCTGGCAGGAATGTAAAATGGTACAACTACTTGGGAAAGGCAAGTTTAGTTTAAGCCATTAGGAAACCCTTTACATCTTCTGTCATTGCCATTGTGATGTTACTATGGCTGTGACTTCTTTTGCATGCAGGTACTCATTGGCAGTTCTATTGAACTGACAAAAACCAATACCATGTGAACAACTAGTACATTGTATGGGCAACCTTGACATTGGGTAATTTTAAAACATTTGTTAAAGGAAGGGATTTAGGGTTATGACCTGCAGGACTCCGTTGATCCAGAACACACGTACACTCTGACCACAAGAGCAATCACATTAATCCTACCAGATCAGTGATTGGGCCCATAGTTAATGACCTTGTTGTTTTCAGTGCTATGATCAGCACATCTAATGCATGTATGCTTGCTCTGAGTCATGAGTCCAATCAGGTAGGTCACGGAGGAAATTGGGCAAAGAGGTTGTAAGATTAGTCAGCATCTCTAAACATTGCTTATCAATATTTGTACTCACATTGCTTTGAGCAGGTGAATTACATAGTTGTATGGTTAACTTTAGAGCAAATTACAAATAGGAAATTCAGCATCTCACAGCAATAATCTCAGAAAAGTTATTTTTAAGATCCATAAGAATATTCACACAGTTTTCCCATAGTTCATATTTTTTTCTTTTTCTTTTTTTTAATTGTTCATTCTTATTTATTTATTTGAGAGTGACACACAGAGAGAAAGAGGCAGAGAGGGTGGGGGCATGGGCATGCCAGGGCTTCCAGCCACTGCCAACAAACTCCAGACACGTGTGCCCCCTTGTGCATCTGGCTAACGTGGGTCCTCGGGAATCAAGCCTCGAACTGGAATCCTTAGGCTTCACAGGCAAGCACTTAATTACTAAGCCATCTCTCCAGCTCTCTTTTTTCTTTTTTCTTATTCACTTATTTATTTAAGAAAGAAAGAAAGAGGGAAAGAGAGATTGAGAATGGTCATGCCAGGGCCATGAGTCACTGCAAATGATCTCCAGACACATGTACATCTGGTTTATGTGGGTACTGGGGAATTGAACTTGGGTTCTGAGAGTTTGAAGGCAAACACCTTAACTGCAAAGCCATTTCTCCAGCTCCCACATTTCATTCTTATAGTTCATTATCATATTTAAAACCCAAAAGAAGTTATGATTTTTAGGAGAGTGAAACAATGTGTGATATTATACATTTATCCAAATCCATAGATGTATAAGAGTGAACTTTAATGTTATCCATAGAATTTAAGGATAATGATATGTCTATTATATATATATATATACTATTATATATACACCACTCTGATGGGTCATATTGAAAATGAGTGAGGCAAGCCGGGTGTGGTGGCGCACGCCTTTAATCCCAGCACTTGGGAGGCAGAGGTAGGAGGATCTCCATGAGTTCGAGGCCACCCTGAGACCTGAGACTCAATAGTGAATTCCAGGTCAGCCTGGGCTAGAGTGAGACCCTACCTCGAAAAACCAAAAAAAAAAAAAAAAAAATGAGTGAGGCTATGCATGTGTGAGAGCTTTAGGTATATGAGAAACTTTGGTTCCTTCTCTTCAACTTTGCCATGAATCTATAACTGTTATAAAAAAGTAGTCTAGGGCTAGAGAGATGGCTTTGTGGTTAAGCGCTTGCCTGTGAAGCCTAAGGACCCCGGTTTGAGGCTCTATTCCCCAGGACCCATGCTAGTCAGATGCACAAGGGGTCGCACGCACCTGGAGTTTGTTTGCAGTAGCTAGAAGCCCTGGCACGCCCATTCTCTCTCTCTCTCTCTCTCTCCCTCCCTCTCTCTCTCTGTCTCTCTCTCTCTCTCCCTCTTTCTCTCTCTGTCACTGTCAAATAATGAAAAATAAACAAAAATAAATTTTTAAAGTAGTCTATTAAAATAAATAAAAATAGTTCAACACATTTTAAAAAGAAGAATCAGGACTGGGAAGATAGCTTAGTGGTTAAAAGCACTTCTTGCAAAGTGTGCCAGTCTGGGTTTGATTCCCCTGTAACCACATAAAGAACCAGATGCACAAAATGGTCCATATATCTGGAATTTATTTCAGTGCTAAGAGGCCCTGGTACTCCATTAGTCAGTCTGTCTGTCTGTCTCTCTTTCTCTCACACATAAAAACATTAAAGAAAAAGAATCAGGTGCTGAAGATGCTATCATCCCAGTTTTATGGTTGAGAAAATAGAAACTGGAGAGGTTACCATTTTTCCAGGGTAGACTGATATGGCAAGGAAAGGTCAACCAGTTCCTAATTGAAAGTCCTGCCTCTCATTCCTCCTTGTACCAATGTGTAGAAGTGAAAACAGCTGATAATAAGTGATTGCCTCTGTGCTCAAGGCTCAAACTGGTAGAACACTTCTTAGATAATATCATACTCTATTTAAATTTGCCACATCTTCTCTCCCCAAACTGCTGCTGCTTATCCATACTGGATCAACCTATTAACCATAAACCGTTTTTAGAAGTAAACACCTAGTGGTGATACTTCTCGAAATGCTAAGGCCTTTCATTCCAACACAGATGGACTCTCAGTAGCAGTGAGTTGGTCATTTTTTCAGCTCTGCAAATTTTAAGAATGCAACCACAGAGAACATCCCATAGTCAGTTTGTATATGTAAAACACCCTGCAGCAGAGCATACTGAATAATGTATTACTGAGAGCCTCTGTTTGTGTGCCAACTACTGGAATGGGTTCAGAGGCATCAAGAAGACATATCCAATATGGTCAATCTTGACTCCCTAGAAGATTATAGACCAAATGACAACACAAAACACACCATGTAAGGCACTTTCCATAGTCTTGTTAATCAAAATGCAGTCAGGAAGATACTTTGGTTTGATTTACTTCTGAAGCATACCCTCAGAGAAGGATTTGAGGGTGTATGTATGAAGGAAAGGGGCATGAGAGAAGGAAACTCAGGCATCTAATGGAATAGATGTAGCATTGTTACATTAAAATCACATGAGGACTGGAAAAATGGCTCAGTGTATAAAGGCACTTGCTTGCAAAGCCTGCTAACCCAGGTTTGATTTCTAGGGCACCCATGTAGTCTGGATGAAAAAAGTGACACATGCATGTAGTGTTTATTTGCACGTGGCAAAAGACATGCTCATATACACATGTACACATACACTCACACACATACACATGTGTAATTTTGTTATTTTGGTTTTTTGAGGTAGGGTCTCACTCTAGCCCAGGCTGATTTGGAATTCACTATGGAGTCTCAGAGTAGCCTTGAACTTATGGTGATCCTCCTACCTCTGCCTCCCGAGTGCTGGGATTAAAGGCATGTGTCACCATGCCCTGCATTTGTAAATTTTTGAGAATCACATTTGGCATGTAGCTGTTATGAAGAAACACTAGGAAATGATATAGAACATATGTCTCAGATTCATTCTACCTAAGAAATGGGGAGATTATGGTATTTTTTATTCAACTCTTACTAGGGCTAGAATTGGGGTATTTAGGCCTCTCCCATGGAATATTAATTCTCAGGACTTCAAACTGCAAGGAATTTCGGCTGAGCAGCCCTCTATCATTCTATAAAAATCCCCTAGACACAGTAACAGATACTAACAGCTGGAAGTAAGCCTGTGCCATATAAAACTGAAGAGACCATGCCCTATGTGTGGAGCTGACAGAGTATTGACCACAGTAGGAATCCTGGTGGAAGTAACACTTGACAGTGCTTTTTCTCTTCTCTCTTCAGGTTTCATCATGGCTTTGTCCCTGTTGTCCATTGTGTATGGAGCCTTACGTTGCAACATCCTAGCCATCAAAATCAAGTATGACGAGTATGAGGTCAAAGTGAAGGTTCTGGCCTATGTCTGTATCTTCCTTTGGAGAAGCTTTGAGATTGCCACTCGGGTCATCGTCCTGGTCCTCTTTACCTCTGTCTTGAAGATCTGGGTGGTGATTGTCATACTTGTCAACTTCTTCAGCTTCTTTTTA
Source organism: Jaculus jaculus (assembly GCF_020740685.1). Taxonomy (NCBI): domain Eukaryota; kingdom Metazoa; phylum Chordata; class Mammalia; order Rodentia; family Dipodidae; genus Jaculus; species Jaculus jaculus. The sequence continues at coordinate 38,536,506 of NC_059125.1, forward strand.
TACCCATGGATCCTTTTCTGGTGCAGTGGCTCCCCATTTCCTGAGAACATAGAGAAGGCCCTAAGTAGGGTGGGCACCACCATAGTACTCTGCTTCCTCACATTACTCTATGCTGGTATCAACATGTTCTGCTGGTCAGCTGTACAGCTGAAAATTGACAACCCTGACCTCATAAGCAAATCCCAAAACTGGTATGGTCTGCTGATATACTACATGATGAGATTTTTGGAAAATGCTGTCCTCCTGCTCCTGTGGTATTTTTTCAAAACTGACATATATGTGTATGTGTGTGCACCTCTGTTGATTCTTCAGTTGCTCATTGGATACTGCACAGCCATTCTCTTCATGCTTGTGTTCTATCAGTTCTTCCACCCTTGCAAAAAGCTCTTCTCGTCCAGTGTTTCCGAAAGCATCAGGTCATGTCTCAGGTGTGTCTGTTGGGCCTGCATGCGACAGAAGTCCACTGAATCTGTAGAAAAGGCAGAGACATACCTGAAGTCATCCACAGAACAAGATGCGACACCATCTACTAGTAAAATAAGTCCTGAGCCCACTGAGATGTGGAGTGCTATCGATTTGCACTCTGCTTAATGAAACTTGAGATTTCTTGTGGCATAGGCATGTTGTTTTTTAGGTTAAAACCTCTTCTTTATAAATATAATGAGGTCTGCACAGGGAATAAGGCAGGAAGCTAACTCCTTGTGAGCTGCTGCTTTTTAACAAGCTGTTCAGTTTAAGAGAGCTATGGAGAGAAGCCAGGGAAACATGAGTATTTAAGAGGCAGCCTAATAGCCCACAGTTCCTGGGTAACTGTGTAATGAATGGTGTGTTGGCCTTCTCATTGGCACAGTAGCCTTGATACCTCAAATGGGTTAGTCAGATTAGGTAGAATGAGGTAGTAAGGCTTACTCGTTTTCTAGTTTTCTGAACTATTGGTCTCAGTAGCCTGATGACTTGCTGTTTCTGAACATAGTTTTCACACAAGTCATCATGATGAACAGAGATTACTGGGTTTTGCCATCAGCAGCCTCATTCCTGTCACAGCTTACTGGGAGGGCTGATTAAGTTTTTTTTAAGTAGATATGTGTTCCATTTTCATATTACTAGGGAGTTTGTACATAACCAACTGTATCCAGTCTGGCATGCTATCTGTGATTCAGTTTGGTTATGGAAGCTCTAGAACTTTTGGGGAATTGTTTTCATTCCATATGTCAAAGAAATTGTGCATCAAGAGAGTTATTAGAACATCAAAGTGATGGAATCTTATGAACATAGAATTGTTAATTTGCTAGAATTTTTGAAGATGTGAATCAGAAGGTAGGCTTTAAATCTTCTCAAAGCTCAGTTGGCCTTACAGTCTTAGGAAATTTTAGTCATATTTGTTAAAGTTCACCTTTTTAGGAAAGATGAAAATAAAACTCATAACCTTCACCTGTGCTTCCCTCTTCCTTGCTTATCATCAAGGTTTTAGATAACAGTTATCTCAATTTGTTTTTTGAGAAAGCCCTATAGAAATCTCTCACTTGATGCATGTATAATAGGACATTTGAATTTTCATTATTTGAAGAGAAAGACTTTCCCTCACCATCATGCTGGTTAGATATTGACTTCAGAAATATTTTAAATTATAGAAAGCAATGAACAGATTTTTGGTTTTATTTGTGAAACACATTTCACTTTAACATAGTTGTGAGTTACTTTTTGTACTCTATTGTCATCTGGACAATTTCTTGTTTAATTTGGAACTCTGTTTTATTAATAAGTGTTGTATAGCATATTCTCAGTTGTCTTGGAAAAATGCCTGTAACCGGTGCTTTTACTCTCACCAGTAAAATGTTGATAATGAAATTTCTAAAAACTGGAGACCATGAAATCATACTAATTTAGAATGAAAGTTGTAACGAAATCTGAGACATTTTCAAAGACAACCCTATTTGTTTTTATTTATTGATTTGTGAGGAGAGATTAAGAGAGAATATGGGTCTGCCAAGGCTTTTTGCCTCTACAAATGAACTCTGAATACATGCACTACTTTGTGTACCTGGCTTTACATGAGTAAAAAGGAATTGAACTCAGGTCGACAGGCAAGTGCCTTTAACTTCTAAGCCACCTCTGTAGCCCCAAAGGCAACTCTATTTATAGACTCTATCAGATAGAACAGGCCTCTACTTTTATGGACATATGAACCAACACACTTATTCAGTATCACACTTCTAACAGTTTTCTTTTTATTTTTTGGTGTAAAATTTAGAATTTAAAAATTAGAGATGAACGTGAAACTTGGTAAGCAATTTCTACCATATTCGGGGGTCCATGAACTATAGTAAATAAACTTTCACATGTCATCCATAGTATTAATATTTGATACTGTTCCAAGTATATATACATCAGTAAGATATACAGCCTCAGTTTTAGTTGTATGAGATATTTTTCCTCATTTGAAATTTTCTGAGTTTTTAATATTTGTGGTTTAATTTTTTGAGAATGCCTAGGCAATAGTTCATTTTTGTCTATTTTTAGCCAAATAATAATGAAAGTCAGTGTTGTAAGTGTTCTTGTTGTTAATCCATCTACAATGTTCCCAATTTTTAATAGGCCCAGATAAACAGGGTGACTAATCAAATGGATAATTTATGCCACATATATTTTCATGCACTGGGGAGTTCATAGATGTTCACAGATAGAAAACTGTAATATGAAAATGCCTCTCAAAATATACAAGTACAAGTAAACTAAAGTTAAGATGTTAAATCTAAAACACTCCATTTTGGCTATTATATAATGTTAATTCAAAAATTATATTCAAATAATTCAAAAATTCTCAGGTCAGTAGGCATGCCAAAGTAATTTCAAAGTGTTTCTATCAAACTATCTCATTGTGTATGCTGACATCAGGCAAATTCAAACTCCTATGAGAAAAGCAGTCTTCCCTTGAAGCTTTGCAGAGACTAAAAGAAGGGTGGCAGTGTAATTTTTCCATTTGAATTGACTTCTGGGTATGATGTTGGAGTGAGGACTGGAGGTAACCACTAGCTTGTCACTTACTAGGCATATTCAGAATTAGACAAGAATACAGAGAGTGGTATTCCCCAGCCTTGGTGTGGAAGTAGGTCTCAAAAAGAATATTGTTTTTAAATTTAATTTTCAAATATATTGTTAATCCTTTTAATTTAGAAAATTGGTAAGCATCTTGGTTGACCCCAGACCAAATTAACAGTGATAGTGTGTTAAACTCCAAAGTCCATATTACAAGGAAAAATATTTTATAATTAAATTAGACATTTTGTCAGTTTTAACCCTGGTATACACATAATCCAACTTTAGAGACATGTATATCCACTCACCTTGGGGAAGAAAAATCATGTTTTACTGCATGATAAGAATGAAAGTCATGGTGAACTGAAAAGTTTTGTTTTTTAAATAATTTTATCTATAAAATGAAAAAAACTACAGTTTATAATGCAGAGCTGAATTGAACTAAAGCTATAAATCAAACCAGCAAATCTCCATGTGTTAGGAATTAAAATGTGTTTTTAATTTATCATGGAAAAGTTTAAAACTCTTAGTTCTTTGTCTAATTGATTATGTGACTTATCTTGTTCTGACTGCTGTTCCAACTGAACCACTATCATCTGACTGGACAAAGGTGAAGTATTTCCTCAAAATATATTTAAATAAGATTTTAAAACATGATTAGACTTTCTTTTGTCATTGCTGTAGATAGGCATGTCTCTGGCCAGCCTATAAGTTTACTTGATGCCTCAGTTTCCTCACACACCAAATTAAATAGTGTACTTATCCAACCTACCTCATAAGCTTGTTGAAAATATTTAAATAGTAGATGTGAAAATGCTTTCAGGATACTTTTAAATACCATGGGAAAGAGTTATTATAATATTTAAGTCTATGCTTTTTATTGTTTGAAATGAAATAAGTAGCAGCATTCAACTGAGTATCTTCAGTGATTCTATAGGTCTTGGGCCTTCTGAGCAATTGCCATTTGCCTTACCATCATTTGCTTATAAAAATGAATAACTGAGGGCTGGAGAGATGGCATAGCAGTACCCATGTTCAACTCTCCAGGTCCCATGTAAATCAGAGGCACAAGGTGATGCAAGTGCACAAGGTTGCATGTGTGCACAAGATGCTGCATATGTCTGGAGTTTAACTGCTGTGGCTGAAGGCCCTGACACACAAATTATCTCTCTCTCTCATTCATTTCCTCTTTCTGATTAAAATAATAATAATAATAATAATTTTTAGTAACTGAGCCCATGGTACTTCAGGAAAAATGGCCCAGTGAATCTAAAAAAGAACTTCTGATGGCAAATGAGTTCAGCATCTTGATATTATCTTTGATAAAGAACAAAACAACATATTTTGATAGTTTTGCAGAACAACTTGAATGGATGATTCAAAACTTTATTTAAATGTGAGTATAATTTTTTCAACTTGGAAATGGAAAAATAAACACTAAATTGACTGTCAACAAAGCATTCCCTTGGAAACCACCTAAGAGCATTTGTGCTATGGTTATATGTGCCAGAAGGCCTCAGCCAATACATTTTGTATGTGGGCTTTAGTGAAATGTTTCTCTGAGTCATTGACTCAAAAGTTGTTTATGTTCCTTCATATAATAAATTAATTTTTCAATTTGCCCTTGCATTTCTTTCCTTATGTAGTCCTTAAGTGACTTTTCTAGTTCATGGTACATTTTATCAGAAAACGTTCCATTGTGACTGTGCTGTGGCAATTCGGGGGTTGGTGGTGGCTGTAGTGGGGGATGTCAGCATTTGTCTCCTTCCAAAGAGAACTGATCTATTGAGACAGACTTAGAGATTCTGTCTATACTTTTGTTCCCTGCCTGAGTCCCATCCTGAATTAATTTTCTTTCTCTGGATGGTGAGTTCCTGATTGAAACGTGATTAGCCTGCTTCCCAGAGCCCTCGAAATATTATCCTTCTTAAGTATCTGTAATATGTATACTGGTTTAATTTCTTATCATTTTGTTTCTGATCTTAATTACTTCAACTCTTCAGTTAATGAGTCAGGTTTTGGGGGAGCAAAAGCACTCAAGAAACAAAACAGGATGTAGAAATTCTACTTTGGAGCACTGTTGCAATATCACGCCCCCCCCCATCACCACCACTATAGCAGACAGTAGTATGTTTTCTGTCACCATTTCATACTAAAAGGACCTTCCAAAATGGAGTGGCACAAAATTTACAGCAGGCATGTCCAACCTACAGGCTACATACATCTCAGTAGTATGGCCCAACCATTTTTAGATGTCCACATGCTGCAATGTCAAAGGTTGACACACCTGGTTTAGAACAACAAGCACTGGAGAGATGCCAGAATTTTCTCCAGTAGCTAAAAGTATCTGGCAAACAGTTGTTTACAAACCAGTAAAAATGCTATTGTGAGGGACAGAACAAGACTAATGAAAACTGTCACTGCAGTCAAAATAATTGTCATTATCTTACCAGCTCCCTTCATGAGTAAATGTTAAAAATTTAAAATTCAGCCAGTTTGGGAGTGTTATAGTTTGAATTAGATGTTCTCCATAAACATGTGTTTTGAATGCTTGTTCTCAGTTGGTGGAAATTGGGGACATGGAGCCTTGTTAGAGGAGGTGTGTTGTGGGGTCGGGCTTAAGAGTGTTATAGCCTAGCTTCCCCCATGCTGGTGTTCAGCTCCCTCTTGCTACTTTCTACCAGCTGCTGTGGCAAGATGTGATGGCTTGCATCTGTTCTACAATCCTTTCCCTTCTGTGATAAATCTTCCCCTTGAGACTGTAGATCAACATGGGTCATTTTTTCCCATTACTTGCTTTGGGTCAGTGCTTTGTCCCAGCAACATGAAGGTAACTACAAAAGGGATAACTTCAAAAGATACATTTTATAATTGACACTAGGAAACTACTGTCCTAGAAGGTATTTTTTTCTGTGCTATGGTTCCTCTCATTTGTTAAGATCTTCCATTGTGGAAGAGCACAGTTCAAAGGACCATATACTTATATGACATTTAATAATGTCAGGTCACTGGGCTAGAAGTACTTTAGTCTCCCCCAAACCATCCTTTTCTTCTTTCACTGTCCCTAAGGACAATATTTAATTGAGAGGGCAGGAGGGAGAAAGAGAGAAAGGGATAGAGAAAAAAAGCAAGTTTTATTGTCTCTGCCAACCAGTGTGCAACTCTAGTTAGGTGGCTTGCCACGTGTGGAAGATTCCTTTTTCGTACTTTAAAAAGATTCAGGTAGTTTCAATGTTTAAAATCTGGCTGTAAGACCTATTCTTATATTTCTTTCAAGTACTTCCTATAAATATTTTATTTTTTAAAAAATTTAATGTTTTTATATGTGTGTGGTATGCATGCTTGAGTATAAGTGTATATATATATGTGTGTCACCTCAGGTATGACATCCACCTCTTTTTGAGACAGGGTCTCTCATTGTCCTGGAGCTCAGCAATCACGCTAGATTGGCTAGCCAGGAAAATCCAGACATCCATCTCCATCTGTCTCAGTCTCCTCAGCACTGGGATTATACACACACACCACTAAACTTGACATTTATGTGGATTTTTGGGATCAAATTCATGTCCCCATGCTTGCAAAGCAAGAACTCTACAGATTGAACTATAACTCCAGCCTCCTGTGAGTACTTATATGTATTCTTCCGTCAACACTTGGACTTGCAAGATCGCTGGGAATAAAGCTCAGTCATCTCTACCTGAAGGCACATCTTTCACTTGTTAAAGGACTTGTGTTGACTAATTCTGGTCCTAAAATCATAACTTAACCTTTTTCTTCCTGTAGTACAGAAAGGATCCCAAGAACTGTATATAGAAGTTGTATAGGGAGGCAGAGTGATCTTCAGCCACCAGGGCCGTACATTTCACTAGTTCCATGAGTAACAGAAACTGACCTCATTTCCTAGGTTTTAAAATTCCTTTATATACCATTTTTTACTTATCTGCTGAATTCATTTCTCCTTTCTCTGGAGAACTGATTCTGAAAGAAAAAGATAAGAAAAGTTTTCTATTAAGCCTCCTAGAACTACTCAGGTATACTGGGCTGTTTGTATCTTGACAGAACTCCATGGGGATTACATGATAAAACAAATATTACACTATTAATATCCTGATATCACCTACATTTTCCCAGAAGGAAATAAATTATATGCTAGAAGTCATATCCTTACATAGAATTCAAAGTATTTTATCTATATTAGTATTGTTGCTCCTTTATTTGGCTTTCATTTGTATGGAATATCATTCTATCCCTTTACTTTCAGCCTATGTGTATCCTTAGTGGTAGAGTGAGTTTATTTTAAGTGAAATATAGTTATGTATTTATTTTTATTTGTTCATTCTGTCATAGTTTTTACCTGGACAATTTAATTCATTTATACTCAAGGTAATTATTAATAGGAAAAACTTATTATAACCATTATGTAACTTCACTTTGAGTTTTATTGTACTTCTTTTTTTCTCACAGTTTTCCTTGGTGGTCAGTTGAATTACAAAAGTAGTGAATTTTTATTCCTTTAGTATTATTTTTGGTTTGACTATTCCTTTTTTTTTTGTTGTTCTGGGAAGTATTGGAAAAAAACTGAATTCCCCAGAGCCTATGAAAATAAAATAGTTATCCAGAGAGTCTCAAAAGAAAGACATTGATTGTTTCCATTCATGCTTGCCTTAAAATATCCTCTGGGAGATAAGGAACCTTGTTCCCCAGAGCACTGTAAAAGTTCTAAGGTCCCCAACTCTTTTTTAATTAATTAATTAAAGAGAGAGAATGAGAACAGGTAGGACAGGGTCTCTTGCCACTACAAACAAGCTCCAGGTGAATGTGCTACTTTGTGTATCTGACCTTATGTGAGTCCTGTAGGATTCAAACCTGGACTGGCAAGCTTAGAAAGCAAACATTTTTACGTTGATTTTGTCAGAAGGAGCAAGGATATTAAATAGGAAAAAAAAAACCCATAAAATGCATTTTCTCCTACCCACTTTCCAAGGCCCCGGAGCAGTTTAGGGGATTTATTGGGAGTCAGAGAATTCTGCCAGGTATAGTGGCTCACACCTTTAATTCCAGCACTCAAGAGACAACAGAATCAGGAGTTTGAGGCCAATATCCCTCCTGGCAATGAGAAGCAAAGGTCTCATAATCCCTGAACCTATTAATTAACTTTGGGGACACTTTTCATGATGTCTTAAAACAGATGCCAAGGACTTTATTCGGCTTTAGTTGCTTTAAAAAAAATCCACTTCTAAATGTTTTAAATTTGTTGGGCTGTTAACATGTTCAGCTTGTGCTTACAAACTATAAGTTAGATATATGCTTTCTGGTTTTTTTTTTTTTCAGATATGGCTTAACCATGTCACTAGAAAAGTTAAGTTAGAAGTTGTCATCCTTTAACTAGACAAAAAGTGTTCAGATATGCTCTGTATTGACACTTTTCTTCTGAGTATTTATTAACCAGATGTAGCAGCCAAAACCACTGAGGACATTAGGACTAAAAGGGCAGCCAATGTTTGAATCCTGGCATCCATGTCAACCAGTCCCCTGAAGACATCATGACACTTCTAGAAGGCCCTACAGCTCTGGTAAGTCACCTATCTTCTTGTTTGGGGAAGACATGAAGACCCAGAGATTGTACTCCAATCTGTGTATCGTCTGCAAAAGGGAGAATCATAGCATAGAAATATATCCTCAAATGCTTCCAAGGAAAGCCACATGGTCAGCACAACTCTAATTTATCCCTGAAGGTAGTTCAAATGCTAGTTAGTTCTGAAAGAACCTAGAAAACCTAGAAAAGACCTGAGTCTGTGTCTGTAGGTGTGCTTTCCCATTCCCTCTTGCATTCTTGGATAAAAATTTTTTCTGCTTTTAAGTTCTATCTGTCATCTAATAAAATCTCCCTAAATTTGAAAAAAAAAAAAAAAGATGCTCCAGTTTTTTTCATTCTTCCTCCAGTTTGAGTTCCTGTTATCCCATTCATCATCTTTCCTTATAGCCTATTTAAATTTAACAAATTAATATAGTTGCTTCCATTTTGAATAACTTCCTTTACCATATTTTTTAAACAAGTCTTGTAGAAATATATTCTCTTGTTTGTCTAAAAATATCTTTATCCCACCTTCACTTCTAAAGGATACCTTTTTGGGGTACACTATTACTGGGTGACAGTTTTATCTTTCAGTACTGTAAAAATCTCATGCTAATCATGCCTTGCCTATAAGGCTTCTTCTGAGAAGTTGGACTTGAGGAAAATTGGGTCACCCTATGCGTTATTTCTTTCTAATTTATAATTTCTAATATCTTTCTAATTTCTTTCTAATTTAATTTCTAATTGTAGCCTTAAGAATCTTCTCTTTATCTTTCACCTTTGAGAACTTCATTTTAAGATTTTTTTTTAGGGTGCTGCAGAGATGACTCTGGAGGTAAGAGTGCTCCTCCCATAGTCTGAGTGCCTGATATAGCCAAGGTTCAATCCTTAGTACCCATATAAAAAGATGAACATGGCGACACACTCCAGTAACCCTAGTCCTGTTGGGGCAGAGACAAGACAATCCGCTGGGGCTCTCTGGTTAGCCATTTTGATGGAAAATGGCAGCGCCTTGTTCCTGAGAGACTCCATCTCAAGGAAACAACATAGAAGAGCAATAAAAGAGGTCACCCAATGTTTTCCTCTTTTCTCCACATGTGTGTGAATGGGGCATTTGAATCTGCACACACACACACATACACACACACTATACCTATACACACCACACCTATTATAGACACATGCCATAAAAGGATGTTTGGGGATGACTTGAGTTAAAATTAACTGGTGACCCTGGGCCTTCCTTAAGTAGATATTTATAACCTTCTTTGAGTTTGTAAGGTTTTCTATTATCCTTCTTCCCTCCCTCCCTCTATCCCTCCCTCCCTCCTTTCCTTCCTTCCTTTTCTTTCTTTTTTTCTGAAGTTAGCCAGGGCTGACCTAGAATTTACTCTGCAGCCCAGGATGGCCTGAAACACATGGTGATCCTCCGACCTCTTGAGTGCTGAGATTAAAGACATACACCATCACACCTGACCTGTTAATTTCCTTTGGCTAGACTTTTGGTCCTTTGACATTCTGAACTTGGTTCCTCTCTTTTTTTATTTTTTATAATTAACAACTTCCATGATTGTAAACAATATCCCATGGTAATTACCTCCCTTCCTCCACTTTCCCCTTTGAACCTCCACTCTCTATCATATCCTTCCCCCTCTCAATCAGTATCTCTTTTATTTTGATGTCATGATCTTTTCCTCCTATTATGATGGTTTTGTGTAGGTAGTGTCAGGCACTCTGAGGTCATGGATATCCAGGCCATTTTGTGTCTGGAGGAGACTCTCTTAAAAAAAAATAGGGGGCTGGAGAAGATGGCTCAGTGGATAAATGTGCTTACATACAAAGCCTAACATCCTGGGTTTAGTTCCCTAGTACTCACATAAAGCCAGATGCACAAAGGGGTACATGTGTCTGGAGTTCGTTTGTTTTGGCAAGAAGATCTGATACACCCATATTCATTCTCCCTCTCTCTCTTTCTCTGTATCTTTCCCTCTGCCTCTTTTTGTCTCTCTCAAGTAAATAAAATGATAATAACATTTTAATTTATTTGCCAAGAGAGAGAATATTAGTTTAGGTGCATGAGGGCCTCCTGCTATTATAAATGAACTCCAGATGCCTGGGCCACTTTGTGCATCTGCCTTTATGGGGAATTGCAACCAGGCTGGCAAGCTGGATGGGAAGGCATCTCCCCAACCCCTCAAGTCTTTCTTGAATGAACTCCAATATCCAATTATTTTCTGTTTTAATATTGTCCCAAAGTCCCAGTGAGTTTTCTTCATTCCTTTTCATTATTTTTGTTTCTTCTCCAACTGTGTATATTTATTTATAAAATATTTTATTATTTTATTATTTTATTTATTTATGAGAGATAGATAGAATGGGCACACCAGGGCTTCTAGCGACTGTGAACAAACCCCAAATGCGTGCACCACATTGTTTTTTACATGGCTTTACATGGGTACTGGGGAATTGAACCCGGGTCCTTTGGCTTTGCTGGCAAATGCTTTACTGCTAAGCCAGTTCACAAGCCCTATTTTCAAAATATTTCTATTTATTTATTTGCAAGTGGAGAGAGAGAGAGAATGAATAAGTGTGCCAAGACCTCCTGCCACTGAAAATGAACTCCAGATGCTTGCACCACTTTGTGTATCTGGCTTTATATGGGTATTGGGTAATTTAACTCAAGGCCGTCAGGCTTTACAAGCAAGTGCCTTAACCACTGAGCAATCTCTTCAGCCCCAATGACTTATTTTTAAATAATCTTCTTCCTTACTTTTTTTCTTTGTGATATATCCTTCTATCATGGTTTTAATTTCTCTAAGGTACTTTTACTCTTGAAATCGCAGCCAAATTTTGTTGCATTTCTCTGTTAAGAGTGTTGACACCTGGGCTGGAGAGATGGCTTAGCGGTTAAGCGCTTGCCTGTGAAGCCTAAGGACCCCAGTTCGAGGCTCGGTTCCCCAGGTCCCACGTTAGCCAGATGCACAAGGGGGCACAGGCGTCTGGAGTTCGTTTGCAGAGGCTGGAAGCCTTGGCGCGCCCATTCTCTCTCTCTCCCTCTATCTGTCTTTCTCTCTGTGTCTGTCACTCTCAAATAAATAAATTAAAATTAAAATTAAAAAAAAGAGTGTTGACACCTTTCTTTGTTTTCTTCCAGCTTATTTATTTAATTTCCTTAAAACAGCTGTCTTAAAGAGACAGCTGAAAGTTATCTCACATTGTCTAGTCAGTTTCTACAACCTTATTTTTAGTACTAGATGAGCTCATAGTATCCTGAAAGCTCCTGATACTTATTGACAAGTGACAATCTGACATTGCAGAATCAGGAATTGTGTAGTCTATCTTTCCAGAAATTCTCACGAAGTCACTGACATTATTTTAGCACTAGATGGCGTCAAGGTCCAGATTTGCCAGTTTTTTGCTATGGGTATGTTGTCAGCTTCAGTACTATAGAGAAATTCAAGTATGTCCCTCATATTTTTGTTTCAGAAATATAGTACCAAGAGGCAGTTGTCTACCCCTACAAGCATCTCTATGGAGCCTTGTCCACAGTTACTGGACTGTCAGTAGATTTCAGAGCAGAGTCACAATAGCTGTACCAAGGCCCTTCAGCCCTATGGTCAGTAAAGTTAAGAGCTGTCCTTCTCTGAGACCACAACCTAACAAGACAAGTTCAACACTGGATTAGGAATAAGAGTCATACTTCTGGGCTTGAGAGATGGCTTATCAGTTAAGGCACTTGCCTGCAAGGCCAAAGGACCCAGGTTCAATTCTCCATGACCCACGTAAGACAGATACACAAGGTGGCACATGCATCTGGAGTTCCTTTGCAGTGGCTGGAGGCCCTGGTGTACCCATTCTCTCTCTCTCTCTCAAATAAATAAATAAAATATTTTAAAAAATCATACTTATAAGGGCTGCCTACTGCTTCTGTGGCACTCATAGTCATTATTGTAACCACCCACCCATGGGTGATGCAAGCAGGGATAGAAGCTCAATAGCTGGAGCTGCATACCTTCCCCTAGTCCTAGCACTGGAACTGTTATAGAGGCTCTATCAGAGTCAGGCTTGTGGATGGGGAGGTATAGGATATGCCCAGTGTTAAGCCTTACCACTCTAGAACCAAGTCCCAAGGCAAAGTATTATACTTACTACCTTGTCCTACCCTCCAGTGAATGAGATCTTTCACTACAATATGCTGTCTAAGCATAGTGCTGGTGAAGACAGAGCTATGACTGACTACCTAAACTGCTAGTAAGCCAGGTTGTGCCTGAATCTTACAATATGCAAGTACCTCAGTGGTATACCAAAGTCCATACCACAGGTAGCAGAAGTCTTGCAGATCCAAACACATGTATGCCTCACTTGAGGCACAGTATGCTTTTAAACCTGGTACTGCCACAGCTTTAGGGTCCTGTCTGTGAGCACTGATCTGGAAGCAGTTTTATTGACCAAAGTTTGGGGAGAGTGGTAAAAAACAAAATCAGTCCCCTGGCCACAAAAGCTGTTACCAAACGGGATCCCACCTGCATCTCAGCCACATTACACATACTCAGGTACACATTTGGTATTTCCCATGCCTACTCTAATGCAGGAACAGATGTGGAACACATTTAGGTGCACAGGTTACCATCTGATGACAAGGTTGGTCTAGAAGATCATTCCTGGCTTCAAACTTCATACACAACCTTCATTTTTTACCTGAATCTCGGCTCACATTAGACCTAGTGCTGATCTAAGACCAAGCCCTGTCCTAGCTTTCTTGCCATGCTCCTCAGCTGGTGGAGTCCTGCTCCCCTTTCTGCCACCTGAGGCTGGAGGATAGGTTGTAGAGAGAGTCATTTTGCTGCCTGGCCTAATACAGTTCCAGTGGGTCCATCTGTAGTTACTAACCTGGAATATTGGGGCCTTTTGCAATACTAGGTTTCACAGTGACAGACCTGATCCCATATATCAAGTACAAAGGCTAGACTTAATTATTTTTTCTTCCCCCAAGTGGGAAGCACTTATGTCTGGGGTTGGTTGTTTAGAGTTGGAGGAAATAATTATGCAGAAACTTCTTCCTATCATCTTCACTATTTTAATATTGTTATACTCAAATCAGACACAATGTTCTTTCATCTTATTTCCTTAGTTCTTAGGAAATTAGCTTGGTGTATGGATAATTATTCAATGTCGTGTGTCTTGGGAAAGATTGCTTTAGGATCTTACTCAGCTGGCATCTTGTTCACCTGAATAATGTGTTTGAAATACCTGAACACCTTGGATTTAAAATATTAGCTCTGGGGCTTAGTACTTATGAGCACTTGCCGCACAAGCATGAAGGCTTAAAAGGGATTTTACCCCGAGTTCACTTCCCCAGCACCCATGTTTGGCATGACCCCCCCCCCACATACACACACCTGTAACCCCAGTTCTGTGTGGAGAGGAGATCAGACAGGAGATCTTGGGCCCATTGGTCAGCCAGACTGATTGAAAATAGCAGCTCTGATTTCAATGAGAGACTGTTTCAAGGAAACAGTGTAGTTGAATGATAGGGGAGGAGACCTGCTGTTCTCTGGCTCCTGTATGCATGTGCACAGAGTTCATGCATCTATACACATACATGCATATACAACAAACACACACCACACATACTGCAGATGAACTTGAGACTCATGCAACACTTTGAAAGTCTGGCTTTGGGTGCTAGGGAACTGAACCCAGGTCTTTAGGCTTTACAGGAAAGAGACTTAACCCCTCATTTATCTCTCCAGCTTTAAAAAATATTTTACTTATTTATTTGATAGAGAGAGAGAGGGAGAGAAAGAGTCAGATAGAGTCAATGGGTATGTCAGGGCTTCTATCCACTGCAAATGAACTCCAGACGCATGTTCCACCCTGTGCATCTGGCTTTACATAGGTACTGGGTAATTGAATCCGGGACCATAGGCTTTTCAGACAGTTGCATTAATAGCTGAGTCATCTCTCCAGCCCATAATTTCTGGTTTTTTTTTTTTTTTTTGAGGTAGGGTCTTGCTCTAGCCCAGCCTGACCTGGAATTCACTATGTAGTGCCAGGGTAACCTCGAACTCATAGCAATCATCCTACCTCTGCAGCCAAGTGCTGAGATTAAAGGCATGCACCACCATGTCTTGTTTACTTTCTGTTTTTAAATAGAATGTTTGTGCTACCATCTCTTGACTGGGTTTGAGTCCTGTTTTTGCTGACTACTCGCCTTTCTAGATTTCTGTAACTTAGGTAAAATTATAACTAACATTTTATCTGAATCTTATGGATTATGGAGTAAAAATTTGTATGAATAAAAAAAGAGTAGGTCTTTCAGAATACTTCCTCTGCCTTCTTCCTATATACAGACAAAAGTTCTATGAATATGGAAGGTATTCTCTGTGGTCTCACAGCCAACCCACAAGATTTTGTTGTGGCTTGAATATAAAATTCTCCCATAAGCTCATGTATTTGGTCTCCAGTAAAGTGGTGATATTTGGGAAGGTTATGGAACCTTCAGAAAGTAGAACCTTGCTGGAAGAAATGTGTCATTAAGGTGGCCTTAAGGTTTTATTGTCCACTCCCACTTATTCTTTCTCTCTGCTTCCTATCTGCCAGGGTGACTACCTGTTCTTGCCTACTAGCCTTCCCTGCCATGATGGACTCTACACTCTGGAACTATAAACCCTTGTCCTTCCATGAGTCACTTCTGGTCATGTATTTGTTCCTAGCAATGTAATTGTAATGGATACAGCCCCCCAATTTTCCCTGAGGAGTTATTTAAAGTTAATGGTTGCTGTGAGAGTAAGGGGGAGCACTTTTTACAGTGGTGTATCCACTGGTGTCACATATTCTGGTAAATAATCTCCCATCAAATATTCATGCAATAAATCTTAGCTAAATGCAGTGGGTTTCTCACACATAAGAGAAAGAAAGAGAGATCAAAGTAGAAGAGGGACAAGTTGGAAAGAGGGGTTTCAGTGGAATGGAGACAACAAGAGGAGACAAGAGAAGGTAATGGGAGGGTATTATGATCAAAACACATATACATGCATAAATTTGTCAGTAAAAAATTTAAAAGTAGAATGTGTTTGATAAGCACAGTGTCATGCATCTGTGGTCCTAGCTATTTCAGAGGCTGAATTTTTCTAGCCTTTGGAGTTCAAGTCCAGCCTGGGCAATCTATTCAGGCAGATGCTATCTGAAAACAACCACAACCAAATCCAAAAGTTGATGCACCTTGTTGACTTATAATATCATTTCTATTGTTCTCCTGTTCCTATACATCAGGTGCATGGTAAAATGCTATTTCTTAAATATTTTCATTTTTTTCTTTATTCACCTCTGTTCTATGTTTTTCAAATGTGTATAGTTCTTCAGCTGATGACTTGGCAGTTGCATTCTGCATGGCTAACTGGTAGCAGTGTTTGCTCATCCAGGCCCAGAATGTGTCTTAGTCATAGCACTCTCATAACAACATGAGGTTAGGCTGTTGTTTCTGAAGTTTCCCATGTTCTAATGTGCTAATTGTCATGATTCCTACTCTGTGACTATATGTTTATTTTTCTCCATTTGTCTTCCCTTCTACTGTTTTGCTCACCTCTACTAGGCATCCATCCATCTTCACAAATGTGTACCTGTGTAGCCTGTAGCCTCCTCTAAGGTAATGGAGGCTTACCTACCTACCTATCCAAGGTGCTGACCAAAATCGTAGTTTATAAAGAGGTACCTCGTAAATCCCAGACAAATTTAAAAATCCTGTTATAAAGCTGGGCATGGTGGTGTACACCTTTAATCCCAGCATTCAGGAAGCAGAGATAGGAGGATCACCACGAGTTCGAGGCTACATAGTGAATTCCAGGTCAGCTTGAGCTAGACTGAGACCCTACCTCGAAAAAAACAAAACAAAACAAAAAAATCCTGTTATACATTGATGCTTATTGCCCTGGATTATTGTTGCTCTCACATTTGGTCAGAGAAGCTTCTTTTTGCAGTTGGTGCTAACTACTGGGAAAACACAAAATTCACCAAAGTGCTGAAAAAAATTACTCATTATTGCATGCTCAGCACTAAATAAGAACAGCATCAACCCCTCCAAGGCTCAGTGATAATTATGAGAGGGTAGAAAAAAATGTAAGAGTCAGAAGATGGAAAGTAGTGCTTTGCAATCCCATATTCCAGATGTGAAATGGACATTGCATTCATGACTTCACAGCAACTGTCACTATCTTCACAGGCAAAGACCTGAACAATATTGGCCCCATCTACATCCTATCATAGATGGTGGAGGGGGTGGGGTAGACATCAATGTAGAAGAAAGACTAGTTGGAAAGGAAAGAAGGTGTTTAGGGCATGGGGAGAGACATAAGAAGGTAATGGGAGATTATGATCAAAATACAATATGTATACATATGAAAATTGTTAAAATGTTTTTAAAATTTAATTCTAAAGAGGCAGGAAATGTGAGGGCCCAGCACACTCATAGGCACATGCTCACCACTGCAAACCATGTGCAGGGCTGAGGGTCAAATCTGATGCTCTGTTACTATACTGGGATTTGCCTTGGCTTCATGGTCCTTTTTAGCACAGCTAAGCAAGAAGCATTTAGTGACCAACACACAGTAAGACAAGCTGTATTTTTCCCATTCAGGGAGGGCATATTTCTGAGTTTGTATATTACAAAATGTTCCATGATGCATTCAGCTACCTACCCACACCCCAGATGTCTCTCCCCGGGCCTTGTCACCAGTTCCTCTTCTACAGTGTGAGAGCAAAAACAATATTATAATCACAGCAGCTACTATTAGTAATCCCATATTGTGTCAGATAAACACATATTTGTATACATCACTTCAATTAATCTTCCAAACAGGCAGAGAAATAGAAATTTCCCAGTATGGAAATGACACTTTAGTTTAAACAGTAGTCAAGGTCATGCAGAGTAAGGGAAAGAACTGCGATAGCATTCAAGCCTTCTGATTTTCAATACCTTGTCCTTAGCATTACTTCCTTGATGTCCTCCAGGCCATACATGTTCTGACTCCAGCAGCTTAGCGTACAGAATGTCATCACCTTATATTCCCTAACTCCTATGAGCCCCAGATGAAGTTACTTCTTGCTATTACCAGCTCCAGCTCACAGCTCTTCAGGAAAATAAGACCACTTGATCTTTTTAAGAGAGTATAAATACAAGCTATGAAATATGTGTGTGTGTGTGTGTGTGTGTGTGTGTATACACACACATACATGTATATGTACATCTCTCTCTCTCTCTCTCTCTCTCTCTCTGTGTGTGTGTGTGTGTGTGTGCTCCATAAAGACTTAATAACTTTGTATATTTTTTCAACAAAGACTTGTATCCAAACTATATTGAGGCATGCCTTGTATGAAAAAGAAAGTTTCAGCTGTTAATCTACATATCTGTACTGGTTGCCGCAAAATAGCTTGTCAAAAAGTTCATATAGAGGAGCTGGGGAATGCTCGGTAGTTAAAGGCCCTGTTGGCAAAGCCTGCTGTGCCAGGTTCAATTCCCCAGCCTCCCACATTAGCCAGAGGCTAAATGTGACATATGTATCTGGAGTTTATTTGCAGTGGCAAGAGGCCCTGGAGGGCCCATATACACCCTTTATCTACTAACTAAATAACATAAAAATTAACATAATTGAATATAATTAAACTGTGTCAGAGCCAGTTAGTTATAGATCAGTAAAACATTTACTTATGATGTACAGGAATGACTAGGCACATGTCATAATTGAGTACTTGAAATGTACCTAATGTAATTGGAGAACCAAATATTTTAAATATTTTTATCATTTGCAAGCCAGCCAAGAGAGATAGGCAGAAAGAATGGGCATACCAGGGCCTCCAGCCACTGCAAATGAACTCCATATGCATGCACCACTTTGTGAATCTGGCTTTATGTAGGTGCTAGGAAATTGAACTGGAATTGTTAGGCTTTGCAGGCAAATGACTTAACCACTGAGATATCTGTCCAGCCCCAAAGAACCAAATTTTCATCAAATTTAAAGAGTTACCTATACCTAATATCTACCATATTGGGCAACACTAGTTCAAGACTATTTGACATACATAATCAAAAGTACTAATGATTCATTTTTACACAAATCTAAATTTGAATCCTACCTCTGTAATCACCACCCTGAAACCTAAAGATATGTGAATGAGAAGAGATACTTCCTAACCTTGACTAAATACTATATTAGAATTAATGAGTACAAACCAACTATCACAGAACCTGCTAGTAGCTAATGTTCCACTTGAGAGTCCTGAAAATAAGAATTGGTGAGAAAATTCTGAATAATTTGAGAAACCAGCCCAGTGTCTCCACAAAGACTTCAAAACACATATCTGCAGGGTGGCAGCAGTGACCCTGCAGTTCTAACAGCTTTCACCAGAACTGAAACTCTAAAGAGATAATTATGCTCATGCTTTGAAAGAGCAGCATGTGGTGGAACATCAGCCTAGCTAAAAAATACAGGAACAGACCTTCTTCTACCTTGTGGGTAATTTTTATTATTGTTGTTTGCTTGTCTTATTTTGTTGATGGTCTCTAATGCAATATAACTGGCATCCTGATAAAAATAATTTGGGACACAGGAAAGATATCACATGAAAACAGAGAAGATGGGCATCAACAAACCAACAAGAGAGGCCTTGGAATAAAATGAGTCTAAGACTTTAATATTGGACTTTTACCCATACACCAGAACTATTTCAATAAGTTTTTGTTGTTTAAACCCCACAAACATAGATACTTTGGTATGGCAGTCCTACAATTCTAATATAATAACCCTCCTCACCATGAGGCTTTTTAGTTTATATACACTTGGACAGATACTTTTACATATTACTGCCACTCTCTAAATTGCTGAACTGCATATAGAAAGTTCTGGTGGTTATAGATGATTGCACACTGTTGTATGAGCCAATAAGTGAAGCAAGTCTTAAAATGATGGCACAATAGGTCTGGGATTTCACCACAAACTTGTGATCTGCATAACACAGGAAGTCAGGATTTCACTTCACTCTTGTCCAGTTAGACCATACATAAAACATTTTCTTAATTCTAGGCTCCCACCAACCTAACAAGTTTGGTACTATAAACCTCTCTATCCCATTCTCCAGATAAGGAGACCTAGACCATGAAAGGGTATATAAGATTTTATCCAAGGTCATGTAGTTCGTAAGGACATGAGTCAGTATTCAACCAAATTCTTCATAACTTCATGATAGTTAATATCAACTTGATATAAAATCATCTACAGGCCGGGCGTGGTGGCGCACGCCTTTAATCCCAGCACTCGGGAGGCAGAGGTAGGAGGATCACCATGAGTTCGAGGCCACCCTGAGACTACAGAGTTGATTCCAGGTCAGCCTGGACCAGAGTGAGACCCTACCTCGAAAAACCAAAAAAAAAAAAAAAAAATCATCTACAGGACAAACGTCTGACTATGAGGAAGTTTTTATATAGGGTTAGTTGAATTGAAAAGACTCACCCTAACTGTGGGCCATACCATTCTATGGGCTGGAATGCCAGACTGAAGGAAAAGCAAAAAGTGAGCTGAACATAGCTGCCTAATGATTCTATCACCATGCTTCTCCTGCCATGATGAACTGCACCCTCAAAATGTGAGCCAAAACAAACCTTTCATCAAGTTGCTTTCATAGGGTATTTTGTAACAGTAATGAGAAAAGTAACTAATACACTTTATCAACTTTACAACTGAAGGAAGATAAACAGAGTGGAGTTTTGACTATTGAGCCACCTGGGAAAGTTGCAAAAGATTACATGGTTTAAGTCTGAATAAAAGGTAGCAGGAGGGATCCAGCAGTGGCTTAGTGGTTAAGGCGTTTGTCTGCAAGGCCTAGTGGTTAAGGTGCTTGTCTGAAAAGCCTAAAGACCCAGGTTCAACTCCCCAGAACCCATGTAAGCCAGATGCACATGGTGGAACATGTATCTGGAGTTTGTTTGCAGTGGCTAGAGGCTCTCTCTCTTTCTCTCTCTCTCTCGTAAATAAATAAAGATATTTTTAAAAAGGTAGCAGGTTATCATCAAAATATGTGTGGGAGAATCCCATAAGGAAGATGGAAAATCATCAAAGTATGGCATCTCTTCTCAGTCTCCTAATGCATCTGAACCATTGTCTGGGTTCCATGGCTTTCCTGATTCTTCATCCCTACAAAAATGTCCACTGCATGCCTCACCCCATGAACAACAATCTGCTATTGACCCTCAAGTCACTGAACATCTCCACCCCATCACAGAAAACTCAACTACAGTAGTTTCTCCCACATGCCATGGCTATAAGAACAAGACATGGGGTTGCATTTGTCCTATCTCCTCATAGATATTTCTAGACTTTCATCATCCCCCTTCGTGCTAATCCATGTGCTGCTTTTGTGTGAGGACCATTTGGCTGATCTGTTCTGCATTCTTCTTTTAAAGATATCTCCAAGGTGATTTCCCAAGAACTCACACATTGTGTGGTGTAATCCAATTCTACACTGCCTTCTTTCTGGATAACTTCAGTGGCTCCAATATCCTGTTATACTTTTCCTTGGCACCTTCCTGCATAAGTCTTTAACCCCCCCCCCCAGCTATACTCTACCACAGTCACATGCTGGACTGATTATGCCATTTATTTCAGGTGTACCTCTTCTGGAGACTCCATCTGAGGTATTCACTGCTGGCTACCACCTCCTTCTCCTCTGCCTTCCTCATTCACTCACACTTTAACATCTCCAAGATATTTAGTCTCATTTTAACCTTTGTTATTTCTCTTTTATATCTTCTATTATCTCAGCCACTTTTTAAATATGTCTTTAATGCCTTCAAGAAGGGCATTGTACCACTTTTTAGTAAAACCCCACTGTGGTTCATTCTTCTGTCTTCCTCTACACTTGCACATGGGTTCATTAGAAAATCTACAAAAGTTTCCCATGGACTCATACAATTATTAATTTATGATCTCCAGGCTCAATTCGTTTGTTAAGTCAGTCTTCTAATCATTTTGAGTTTCTACAGTCAAATCTCCTGAACTGCAAATACAGTATTGAAAATGGTCTAAAATGTCTACCCACTCACTACATCACTTTCAACATATATCCCTGCCCACTCTCACAAAGAAAATGGAAATCACATAGAGGAAGTTCCTCCCCCTCCTGCCACCAGCTCTTCACACCCTCCTGTGTCTGCACCCTCATTCTTCATTTTGCTAAAGAAGACATTCCTCCTCTTAGGTAGAGCTTCTACCATTTCTTTCCCTCCCCTTATTCAGAAACCTAGCTGGACCTAAGTTTTTCTATGTTTCTGTGTCAAGCCTCTTCCCTTGTTCTTAATCCTTATTCTTTTTTGTTTGTTTGTTTTGTTTTTTCGAGGTGGGGTCTCACTCTAGCTCAGGGAGCCACAAACTCAAAGTGATCCTCCTACCTCTGCCTCCTGAGTGCTGGGATTAAAGGCGTGTGCCACCATGCCTGATTTCATCCTTATTCTTTCTCCATAACACTTACAACTGCTAAGTTTTGTTTACTCTTTTCTAAATGTTTTATCACAGTATTCAGATAAAGAATAAGCCACAAAAAGAATGCAATATATGGGCTGGAGAGATGGCTTAGCAGTTAAAGCACTTGCCTGCAAAGCCGAAGGACCCAGGTTTGATTCTTTAGATCCCACTTAAGCCAGATGTACATGGTGGCTCATGCATCTGGAGTTCATTTGCAGTGGCTAGAGGCCCTGGTATGCCTATTCTCAGTCTCTCTCTCGCTTTTCCTCTTGCTCTCTCTTTCTCTCTCTCTCTGTCTCTAAGGAATAAGTAGAAATAAAATGAAAGAATTAAAGAAGAATGCAATATATTAGTACCAAAGGATTTTTTTTTTTTTTGGTTTTTCGAGGTAGGGTCTCACTCTAGCCCAGGCTGACCTGGAATTCTCTATGTAGTCTCAGGGTGGCCTTGAACTCACGGTGATCCTCCTACCTCTGCCTCCCAAGTGCTAGGATTAAAGGCATGTGCCACCACACCCGGCTCAGTACCAAAGGATTTTAAATAGAGAAGTAATGAATTTCATAGAAAGTAAGCAAGACAAAAACACATAAATGAGATTTCCTATTTTCTAGATGAGCAATTCCACCTTTCCCAGTCATCAGATTATAATCTCAGCACTCAGCTGGCTGAGACAGGAGAATCACTTCATGTTCTAGAGCAGCCAGAAGCACATAGCCATACTCCATCTCCAAAACCTAAATGATAACTAAGGAAGGAGACTAATACCTACAATTCAAGCACTAGAAAGGCTGAGGCAAGAGGACCACCACCAGTCTCAGGCCAGCCTACAGAGTGTGTGACCATATCTAAAATAAAGTTTTAAAAATAAAAGTGATGCATAAATAATCACAGCAGGGGCACTTAAAGTTAAGTTGGCATACCAAAAACATACATTTCCTAGCTCTGAGTGTGAGTAAGGATGTCCACTTAGGAAACCCCAGGCAGGAACAATTGTGCTCATGGGCAACATCATTTGAAGGAAACACATCTAATTACCTACACCTCCACTCCTAATCCTAGAAGTACTTGGGCATTCCCATGCTCTTCAAATGACCCAGAGGGGACCTTGAGCACAGCCTGCCAAAGAAAGTAGCAAGGTTCTATTCAGCGGATAGGGAGCCATTGTTTTCAGAGAGCTTGAATCTCCATCAGGATCTAACTCAGGGGATCTATAAGACACATCCATTCCCTACCTGCATAGATAGATACAGAAATGTACTGAGCCCATGATTCCTGGTGTTCAGTACCACCTCTTCCATCTACTTCAATGTCCTGGCAGAGAACAAGGGTTTCTAGAAAGTGTCCAGGGGTGAGAACAACTTCATGAAGTCAGGATGTAAGGCACTGTCTATGCAGACAGGTAAAGCACAAAGGCTATGAGCTCAACATCTTGTCTGGGGCTGCAGCTGCATCTGAGCTTGGGCCTAAAGTTGCACTTGCATCTGGTGCTGTATCTGAAGCTGGGTGTGGGCATGCTGCTAGGGCTTGGGTTGGGGCTGAGCTTGTGCCTG
Organism: Jaculus jaculus; assembly: GCF_020740685.1. Lineage (NCBI taxonomy): Eukaryota > Metazoa > Chordata > Mammalia > Rodentia > Dipodidae > Jaculus > Jaculus jaculus. Next base: position 38,560,178 of record NC_059125.1, read on the forward strand.
GGGCTGTAGCTTGTGCTGCATGGGAACCTGCCTTCAAGGCAGGGGTTCAGGCTTTTTCAGCAGAGGCTGTGGTGGGATGGAGCCATCCTCTGCTATACCTGTTGTGTACCTATTAAGAACAAATAACCGGATGTGATGCCCACACAAGTGCAATAGTGGTACACAGCCATGGTGAGGAATCAATTGCTCTTGATTTGGCTAACTGATCCACTCAGTGGTACTAGACCCTTAGCTGGAGCTGGGAAACAAGTCAGAACCATACCCAAACACAAGCTCACTCTACAATATCAAGCTACCATCAATCACAGGGTATAAGAGGGCCTACACCTATCAAACTGTCTATCAAAAAAGTAAGTGTTATCTCAATTTTCCGGGTGCTAACTTACTCTCCGTTGGAGAATCTGCTTCTCTTTTCCAGATAGATGCAGATCCTAAGAAGAGAGCTGCCCCAACATACCTCAAAAGGGGCCCAACTGAAACTAAGGACAACTGGCGAAATAAGTAAGGGTGATGTTTTCCTGTGAACCGGATACCAGCACAAAGGGGAAGGAGATCAACACAGAGAAAAATCAACTCCTACCAAATCAGAGAGCCAAAGCCTCAGAGGCCCCCAACACCTCAGCACTGAAGCAGACCAAAAATGAACCCAACATGGCTCAGGGAAATCTTGCGGAAGAGGGGGCGGAAAGAATGTCAGAGTTACATGTTGGGTCATGATTTGCAGAGACATTTATCATACTAATAACTGGGGGCTAACTCCAGAATGCACGACCCATTTTCATTAACAAGGAGGGTCAAATGGGAGGGGCTAGATCACAGATGAGCCTAAATAATGGTACCAAACTGCCTGTATTCACTGAAAAGAAAACTAATAAATTAAATTAAAAAAAAAAAAGAACACTCTGTTGGTTGCTACAGCCCTGTCCATTACTGATTTAGATGCTGGGTTGTGGTGCTGGGAAGACATCCAAAGGGTCCAATTGAGGTAAATAGGTGGAACCAGAGGAACTAGGACACATTGCATCTGTACCCCAGGAGCTGAGACTGGGGTCTGACCTCTGGTGTAAGAAGGTCCAGCTGAGGCTCTGTGACTAGTGAGGACAGTATGGGCTCCTGGACTGGGCATCCAAGATGGTCATTCTAGATACTTCTGAAAATGCTGTCTAGAGTAATTTTGTCCCCGTGGTTCTTGAACTAGACCTGGATCTGTGGCTCTGTCACTTTAATCCTTTTCACATGGGCCACATAATCTATATAAGTCAGGTACTTGTTCCCAGGAGGAAGATAAACACAAGATGGGGAGCTATTCACAGCCAAACCTGTTGCAGGTCAGCTGGCTCTAGATGAAACCAGTTTAGATTAACCTTCTTTTTTTAAAAAAAAAAATATTTTATTTGAGAGCGACAGACACAGAGAGAAAGACAGATAGAGGGAGAGAGAGAGAGAGAGAGAATGGGCGCACCAGGGCTTCCAGCCTCTGCAAACGAACTCCAGACGCTTGCGCCCCCTTGTGCATCTGGCTAACGTGGGACCTGGGGAACCGAACCTCGAACCGGGGTCCTTACACTTCACAGGTAAGCGCTTAACCGCTACGCCATCTCTCCAGCCCTAGATTAACCTTCTGTCAGTTACTCTGCACACTCACAAGAAATAATATTTGAGGGCTGGGGAGATGGCGTAGCGGTTAAGCGCTTGCCTGTCAGGCCTAAGGACCCCGGTTTGAGGCTTGATTTCCCAGGACCCACGTTAGCCCGATGTACAAGGGGCGCATGAGTCTGGAGTTCCTTTGCAGTGGCTAGAGGCCCTGGCTTGCCCATTCTCTATCTGTCTATCTGCCTCTTTCTCTCTTTGTCTGTTGCTCTCAAATAAATAAATAAATAAAAATTTAAAGAAAGAAATAATATTTGAAATGTTGATTCAAGCTACTAAGTTTTGAGTCTTTTCTCACACTAGGCAATTATATGTTCACCCAGACAAATTCTATCATTTCTTTGTTTTTTCTTAATCACAATACTCTTCTCCAATCATATTATTCTTCTAAAACACAAAGCTGATCCCTTTATCTTTTACTTCTTTTCTGTTCAAAGGACTTTTTCTTTATCTCTATTTCAAATTACAATTCATGCACAAAGTTGGGCTTTTTCGGCATTACCTGACTCCCTATCTTAATTTCAGTTGCACCAAACTATTTGTCTGTCCTTGGCTGATCCATTTTCCATCTTGCTTCCAGTCCTTTGAGAATGTGAATTTTTGTCCTACCAGGGACATATGTTATATTCTTCTAGTTGTTTTGACAAAGTGCCTCCAAAGTGATTTTAAACAACAGAAATTCAGTGGAACATATTTCCAGGGGCAATAAATCTGAAGTCAAGGTGGCACCAAGATGTTCCTACCAGGGCTGGAGAGATGGCTAGTGGATAAAGGTGCTTGTTTGCAAAGCCTGGTGGCTCTGGTTTGATTCCTCAGTACCAACATAAAATCAGATACACAGAGTGGCATATGTTTCTGGAGTTCATTTGTAGTGGCAGGAAACCCTGGAGTGCCCATACTCTCTCCCTCTGTCTTCCTCTTTGTCTTTTTCAAACAAATTAAAAAATATATTTTTAAAAGAGATGCTCCTCTGTCTAAAATAAGCACTCATTCTTTCTTTTTCTATCTTCTAGAAGTTGCTGGCATTCCTTGGTTTGCAGCTGCAGCACTTTAAGCTCTATTTTCTCATGCTATTCTCTTCTAATGTCTTCACCTCCTCTACTCACAAGCATATCAGGCATATTGGATAAGGCTCCATTGTTCTGGATCATACTGTAGTAATTACCTTATTTCCAAATGAGTTCATGTTCTGAGGCACTGAGGTTAAGGACATTTCCTTATCTATTTATTTTTAAGTCAATTTCACTCTAGTCCAGGCTGACCCGAAATTCACTATGTAGTCTCAGGGTGGCCTCAAACTCATGGTGATCTTTCTACTGCTACCTCCCAAATGCTGGGATTAACGTTGTATACATTATCTTTTTCGTAGGCACAATTCAACTCACAGCAGCATGCTATTTTCATTGGACTTTTCTGGCCATGATTCCTAGTTACTCATCAGGTTTCATTCTTGTTATCAATTCTCCTAGAAAATCTTTCCTTATCTCCTAGACCTAGTTAAGTACCACTCCAGTGTATAAGCAAGATGAAATTGGTTGCCAAATATGGAAAAAACCATACTTGATAAACTTTGATTTAGTATCTTTCAAATGAATAGGATATTATTTTGTTATGAAAATAACAGGGGTACAAATAAGATACAGCATTGCCTTTGCCACATATTAGGTATTTGTCTCTAGGGCAAATTGTGACATCACAATGAAATAAAAACTGAAATATTTTATTGACATTTAATTGCTTGTCTTTTCCCATCATTGTGTTAGTATTACAATTAAAGTTTCAGGAAATTTATGAGCAGAATATTAAACATGGCCATCATTGAAATCATCCATGTTTGGAATATATACACTTTAGAAACCAGTGGATGAAGCCAGATGTGATGGCTCACACCTAAAAGTTCAATACTGGAGAGGCTAAGGCAAGAGAAATGTGACAAGGGGGGTGAGGAAAAGACAAGGGAAAGAAGAAAAGCGTAGAATGGACAAGAAAATAAGAAAAAAAGTAAGCAAAAGCAGAAAAGAGAATATTATCTAGGTTTGTGAAGACTGGTTGAGTTGGGACACTCAATCTTCAGCCAAACAGTTCAAAGTTCTGCTTAGTCTTCACTTTCTGTTTGTTCAGGGTTAGAAATCAACCATAGCTAGAATATTCTGATCAAGTGCTTAGGTCATTCCTGATCATTCATGGCCATTTTTTGAAAAAAAAAATTCATTTGTACAAAAATGGCTTCCTTCATGCAAAATTGTGAACTTTTTGAACCACTCTGTGTTAAACAAGAATAAATGAATATAATTTGAATGGCATACAAATCTGGTTTGTGCATCTGAATGACCTTACTTCCTTGAAGCACAAGTAGTTACACTTTCTGCCTCTAGTTTCAAGTTTAGTGTATGCAGAAGTCTTCACACATATGTGAGAAAGTAAAGTCTTGTGATTTAGCTGATATCTTGCTAAATAAGTTTCTTAGAACTTATTATATACATAGATAACCTCAGAAAGCAAGTTCATAAGTCTCATGAATGATACAATATCACTATATTAAAACAAAATAAGTATTATTTGCAATATATATATATATATATATATATATTTTATTATTATTTTTTTTTTTGGTTTGTCAAGGTAGGGTCTCACTCTAGCCCAGGCTGACCTGGAATTCACTATGGAGTCTCAGGGTGGCCTTGAACTCACAGTGATCCTCCTACCTCTGCCTCCTGAGTGCTTGGATTAAAGGCGTGTGCCACCACGCCCAGCCCTTGCATTATATTTTTATACATACCACATTTATCAAAAGTGGAAAGTACACACATAGGAAAATTACTGGGCCATGTTACTAGGTGTTTTATAAGCACTATAGCAGTTAATGTCTCATGTGTATCATAATCCTATGGAAGCTTTGCAAATTTTTATTAATTATGAAGTTTACTGCGTGAACATATTGCATATTGTTCATATTCCCAACAAGTTATACTCTTATTTCCTCTCTCCCCTGCCTCCATTCTACTTTGATCAGCTCTGGAGTCCCTACTGTTGTTGGAGGCAGCATAGGCTGGAGTGGGGGTCAGGGTGGGAAGGTGGATCCAAGTGTAGTGTGGCTGATCTCCAGTCCCAGCAAGATGGGGCAAGGGTTGTACCTACCAGGTGGGATGAAGCTCACCTGGGTCCTGGTTGCCCTACCCTACTCACTGCCAGAGACTTTGGATTGAGATCAGCTCAGGAGTCCCTGCTAGTGGCAGTGGAAGCAGTGGCTGAGGAGATGCAGGCCAGGAAGGCACTTCCACATGTAGTATGGCTGATCCCCTAACACAGAATTAGGGTGCCCAGGTATCTACACGGGGTGGGGGGTAGATCACTTGGGCTCTGGTTGCCCTACCCTACTAACTGCCCAGGGCTTAAGGCTTAAGGGTGAGATCAGTTCTAGAGTCTACATTGGTAATTTTTAGTGGGTCTGTTTCATTATAAAATTCAAACTGAGCCAGGTATGACAGAGCATGCTTTTAGTTCCAGCACTCAGGAGGCAGAGGTAAGAGGATCACTGCAAATTCAATGGCAACCTGGGACTACAGAGTGAGTTCCAAGTCAGCCTAGGCTAGAGTGAGTCCCTACCTTGAAAAAATAAAAATAGAAACTGAGCCAAACTGAGATTTAATCCATATTGTTTGTAATGGCTACCTTTGCCTTATTAATTCATTATCCTAATAGTTACAGTAAAAAGTGGGCAAGTTAGTCTCGTCCCTTGAACTTAAATGAATAATTAAAATATTTTAAAACTTTTTTTTTGCATTTGACACATATGTGGCAAAGAAAATCTGACTTCCTTCATATAACCAAGTCCTTCTGAGTTTTGTAATTTTCTTCCCTTTAATATACAAATCATTACATTTCAAATCCCAGAGAATTCCTGGAAGTTTAGTGTCTTTCCCCTGTATCTCCAGTAGTTTCCAGACCATTGTTACCCTCCTGGTTTATTCCCAGTATTCTCTGGTTCACCTGTGACTCAGGCCCCTCTGATCTTCATCCCATGGCCAGATATCTCCTAAAGATATCCATTCATTTAAGATTGGTGATAGGGTTTGCTTTAATCTACTTTCATGAAGATGTACAAACAACACAAACGAATTATAACATAGGAAAGGGAAAAGTAATAGTCATGATTATGTTGCCATGTTCTCTAAATCACCCTGCACAGGAAAGTCCTATATTAGCTATATCTCCTCTCAGGCCAGGCCTGTCTTATTCTGTCCTATTCTGGAACCTATTTTTTATCCCTGTATGAACCACTTCTAAGTACCACACATTTTCTTCCTCAATCTCCATGACAAACCTCAAGTCAGGTAGTCATATTTGTTCTTCTCTTAGAAATGTCACCTTTTAAAAGAAGATTTTAAAAACTTTTTTGTTATTGTTATTTATTTATTTGAGAGCGACAGATAGAGAAAGAGGGGGAGAGAAAGAGAGAGAGAGAGAGAATGGGTGCATCATAGCTTCTAGCCACTGCAAACAAACTCCAGATGCATGTGCCACCTTGTGCATGTGGCTTACATGGGTACTGAGTATTTGAGCCTCCAACCGGGGGCCTTAAGCTTCACAGGCAAGTGCTTAACTGCTAAGCCATCTCTCTAGCCCTGCCCTTTTTTTTTTTTTTTTTTTTTTTTTTTTTTTTACTATGCTGAACATCTTAGTGCTTCCCTGAAGCAACCACTAACTCCTAGATTAGGTGGTGCCTCTTACTAATCAAACAGTCCCTCAAAGTATCTTCTTTAACAAAAGAGCAATCTCGCCCAAACTAATGCTGTACACACTGAACTGAAGATAGTATCAAATATGTCAGATTTTAAAAATCTTACCTGTGTGTGTGTGTGTGTGTGTGTGTGTGTGTGTGTGTGTGTGTGATGAGTTTGGGTGTGTACATGCTATGGCACACATATGGAGGTTAGAGAGCAACTTCCAGTTGTCAGTCCTTGCCTTCCAACTTATTTGAGGCAGGGTTTCTCATTGCCTACCACTGTTTGCCACACTAGCTAGTCTGTGAGCCTACAGGCCATTCTTCTGTGTCTGACTCCCATCTATTGCATGTTTTTTTTTTTTTAACAAGGATTCTGAGGATACAAATTCTAATCCTAATGTTTGCACATTAAGCATTTTATCCACTGAGCCATCTCTCCAGCCTTCTAATGTATCAGATTTTTAAAATCTCTTATTTAAAATAATTTTAAACATACAGAAGTTATAAGATTATTCAATTATCTTTGATCTATATTTATTATATATTAACATTTAGAAACATTTATGTGATACATGTGTGTGCATATATATTCAGGATCATTTAAAAATAAGCTCCTTAAATTTATTCTTCAACAATACTGTGTGCATTCCTAAGAGAAAGACTTCCATATAACAAACTATCATCATGTGTGTTCTGATATGATACACTAAGAAGGATGTGCATTGTTTCTGTAATGCACAGCCAAAAAAAAAAAAAAAGGCAGACTCTAGTCATGAACAAATATCAGACATACCTTAAATGAGGAATCTCTTACAAAATAGTAAGTCTGTAGTATTCAAAGGTGTCAATGACATGAATGAAAATAAAGGCTGATGAACTAGCCCAGATTAAAGGAGATCAAAAGTAACAGTAGTGAATTTTAGATTGATTTCTAGACCAGAATTAAACAGAAAAAAAAAAACCTTTAACAAAAGAACATTATCATGATATGTTACAAACTATGAATTATTAATTATGTAGTAACATTTTTACCTATGTTATATCTTGCTGATTTTGACAATAGTACTATGGTTATGTATACTTATTGATTTTGCATGCAAGCATACATGTTTGCACAAAGTTTAAAAATATCTTACATTTTTTACCACAGCTAGACACACTACACTTGTTTTGTTAAGTCAACCATTGTGTTTTGAAAGTACCCAGATCACTAGATCTCTGTGACATCTGAAATGTAGGTCTCTTTTTTCTTGGAACTCAAATACCTAGATAATCTCAGCAATTTCATAAGTCTCATGAGTGATAAAAATAATAATATCATCACATTAAGATAAATTTTCATTATTTGCATTGTTTTTATATAGACTATATTTAACACAAGTGGAAAGTACACATATAATTACTGGGCAATGTTACTAAGTGTTTTATGAGAGTTTTAGCATTTAAAGTCACATGTGTTATCATAATCCTATGGAACCTTTGCTAATTTTGTACTAAATAGGACGTTTACTGTGGGAACTTATTGCATATCACAGTGCCACTATTTAGAATAAAGCTGGCCCTTGGAGCTCTCACCTAGCTGACATTTAAGTTACTAATTAACATCTTCACAAGGAAGCCAGATACATACCTGTAGTCCTAGAACTTCAGAGACAGAGACAGGAAGATAAGAAATCATGACCATTGCTGGTTGCATACAAGTTTGAGGCCAGCCTTGGCTGCATCAGATACTGTGCCAAAAAACAACAAAATATTCTCAAAAATGACTCTTCGTGGACTTCCGGCAGGGGGTGGGGGATGGGGAGTGTAGGAGAGCTGAGATACATCCTAAGGCTAAGAAAAATTGATGCAAGAGACACCAGGACAGAGATTTCCTCCTTCAGGTCCAGCTGAAGTATGCAAAAATTCATTATAGGAACCTAATTCATATTGTTCAAGAGGCATTTTCAGGCTGCTTGGACTGAGCAAATTGTACAGCCACCTAGTTACTGAAGGAAACTGTCATCAACAACTAGGCTGTTTGGACATTAGGAACCCAGGGTTATGTTGGTCAACTGTGGAAAAGTGTTATATTGATTATTGAAAACCAAGAATAAAGCCGGGCGTGGTGGCGCACGCCTTTAATCCCAGCACTTGGGAGGCAGAGGTAGGAGGATCGCCGTGAGTTCGAGGCCACCCTGAGACTACATAGAGAATTCCAGGTCTGCCTGAGCTAGAGTGAGACCCTATCTCATAAAAAAAAAAAAAAAAACAACCAAACAACAACAACAACAAAAAAAAAAAACAAGAATAAGATGGTAGAATTTATGTTATGGGTATTGGAACAAAAGTTGAAGTTCATGAAATAAGGGAACCCTGGCTTTATAAAATGGTTCTGGTGTCTTAAATAAGATAGATTAGACTGCTCAATCCAAATCTCAGCTCTGCCATCCAGTAATCATGCTCCCCTATACAAGTTACTATTAGATGTAGATGTTATCACTTTAAGAATCCTATTGCTGGGCTGGAGAGATGGCTCAGCAGTTAAGGCCCTTACCTGCAAAACCTACCAACCCAGGTTCAATTCCCCAGTATCCACGTAAAGCCAGATGCACAAAGTGGTACATGCATGTGGAGTTCATTTGCAGCAGCTAGAGAACCTGACATGCCCATTCTCTCTCTCTTCTCTCTTTTTCTCTGCTTGCAAATAAATCGTATAAGCCTTACCAAAATAAATAAATGAAAATAAAGAACCCACCTGTGAAATTCCCTTACTTTAAATAAAAAGGATCTTATTGCTACTAGAGATCACGGTCAGGTAGACAAGACCAGCACCCTGCTGTCTGAGCTGGAGTAACCTTGAATTATAACTTAGTTTTCTTCTCTATGTGCTTTTTCCGTTTTCCTTATCCACACCTCATGTTGTGAATAACAGAAGAATGGCCTATCCCCCTTGAAGGACTATATACCTTCTTTGTCTCCTCTCTTTCTTCTATTGCCTCAGTGAGTTCTCTCACATAATCTGTGCCCAGATATACAGTGAACCCCAAAATAAACTTATAAAAGGGAACCACCTCACTTTGTTTTTAGGATCTCTTTATCTTTTTCTCTGTCTGTCTTCAGACCCCAACATTCTACCTTGGTATAAGTCTCTTAATAAAGCTTTAATTCAAATTCTGTAAAGGTCAGTTATTTCAGCTGTCCAACTGCCTGTCATTGAATCGGCCTGTTACTCTCCCTCTCTTCTAAATACCAGTTACTTTATCTTCCATGTTTATGGTTCTCATCTGTAATATAGTATTAGCTTTCTACTGCTGCTATAGCAAATTACCACAAACTGACTGGCTTATAACAGCATAAATTGATTTTTTTTCCAACTCTGGAGGTCAGAGATCACAGATCAGTTTTGTGACACTAAAATTAAGGTATCACCATATCTGCATTCCTCTTCGAGGCACTAGAGAGTCTCTTCTCTTTCCTCTCACAAATTCTAGAGCTGGATTCCTTGAACCTTTTTGACTTGTGACTCCTTTTTTCTATCTTTAAAGCCAGCAGTATAAATACTTCTCTCCTTCATGATGTCTGCTTCCATCCTCATATTCTTTCTTGACCCTTCTGCCTCCCTCTAATGACCCTTGTGATTACACTTGGCTCATGCACATAATCTATGATAATCTCAAATCCTTTAACTTTGTTACCTTATTGAGATTAATACTTGTGACCCTGAAACATAATGCTTGTTCTATGTATATATCTTTGTGGGAAGAGGGATGCTATTCACCCTATTTCGAGTCCATGTGGTCACTTTTTGTACCTAATGGAGTGGTTTTGAAAAGTAAAATAATGACTTATAAATGGTAGATTTTGTTAAAAAGAACAAGTTGAAGCTATAAAAATAGATTGCTTTGATGAAAAAAAGGAAGGAGGCCAACTTACCACAGGAAGTATACTAAAAGTTTTAAATTCAAATCAGTGCTTGATGGGCATTTCCCTGTTTTTTTTTTCTCCCCTCATTCTTATGAGAAAAATCACAAATCACACTTAATATGAAGAGTTAGAAAATGATTTCATCTCTAGGCACTCTCTACTAAGTGAAATGCCAGTTAAAACCATGTTCTTCCATAAATAACCTTCCTCTCCCCTAAATGTCTCTTTTCCTTTCTTTTCTTAATTTTCTTTCTGATAATGTCTTGGCCTCAAATTTTAGATCTTGCTGCTTCAGCTACCAAAGTTCTGGGAATAGAGGTGTGCACCACCATGCTAGAGTAAATGTCTCTAATTTTACTTTTATGTCTTCTGTCTTAGGTGACAGGACATCTGGATACCATCCCTACTGGCTTACTCAATATGCATTAATCTTGGAAAGTCTGGTTGTGTAATTTAAAAGAAAATTTTGTTATAGCATATTTTAGTAAGAGCATTAGAGTGGTAGAATCCCAGCTCAAACTTTTAGAATATTTTTCTTTAAATTAGGAAGTGACAGTTCTAGAAATTTATGTCTTGTAACTAGGTCGGATACTGTTGTCACCAGGTACAACTTCAGTCATGCAGGGCTTATGTGTCTGCTGCCTCTAGGAATTGTTTCAGAGAATACAACCATCTCTTCTGGATGTGATTGCACCTACTTGTAATCTCAGTACTCAAGAGACCGAGGTAGAAAAATTGTGAGTTCAAGGCCAATTTACTACATAGTGATGCCTTGTCTCAAATAGAACAAAATGACAAAAATCCAGTAGGAGGATAATCTTCTCAAAGTTACTCAGGGTCTCTCTAGCTTCAGGTCTCCCCACAGGATCATTGAGGCCTTAGTATTACTACATAAGTCATTTTCTCCTGTAGCCCACTCCTGTTTTCTTATCTTCCCTTCCATAGGTACTACTATATTACCTCCAAGAACACTCTCCAAGAAAACTCCTGTACACTAATCTCTATCTCAGAGTCTTCTACCCAGGAAACCCAATATCTAAGAATAATTGAGGGGGAACTAGTCAGGTAGCTTTATTTTCAGGTAGCCAGTTAGAGGGCCCAAAGAGGGATAAACCATACCTGCCTGCTTCAGCACAACCACAGTTCAGCATCTGATCCAGGCTATCCAATGAGCTCTTCTTGTCTCCTACTCCTGAAGCAGGCCCCAAGCTCAGACCAATCAGCTCTTTCTCAGACTCGCCAGAGTCTGAGGGTAAAGCCTACCACAGGAAGATTATAGATAGGTCTTTACTAGGTAGGCAAGGTCTCTTTTTGGTTTTGTACTTCTTTTGAACTTTCAGGTCCCTGCTCTGATAAGCCTATCTTGTCCCAGCCCAGCTAGGCTGAGATGTGGGCGGGGGGTGGGGGGCGGGAGCCTACTACCACACGGGCTCTTTACCCCATCCTGCCTTCCATATAGCAAGATCATTTTTTTTTTCTCTTTTCTTTTCTTAATCTAATAAAGTCTCTTTAAGTATTACCATCTGGTATGTGGATTTTAATTCTTTAAATTCATAAGATAAGAATAGGGGATATCCTAAATTTAATGGTGCATTAGTGTATTGACAAGGAATTCCAGTACTCCCCTTACAAACTGATATGTCCACAAGTCTCAGGCAGATGGGACCTAAAAATTCAAACCTCTAATTACATCTGTTTCCAAATCGCCTCATGCTTTCTAGTTACTGATTCACATTCTATTTATGTTGACCTAATTCTTATTCAGATTTTTAGCACAGGGTAATAGAGATGGGCTATGGCACCAGAAAGTATATATTACATTAGCAAGAGATAAAATCCTGACCTACTCTCCAGTTCTCCCCTGCCCCCAAACCAATGTAAAACCATAAATTGGGCTTGTTTGCATCAAGAAACCATACTGTGGACAAACATGGTGTACACTGGGAGTTGACTATAGTCATCCTTAGACAAAAAATGTGGGACCATGGGCTGGAGAGATGGCTTAGCGGTTAAGCACTTGCCTGTGAAGCCTAAGGACCCCGGTTCCAGGCTCGGTTCCCCAGGTCCCACGTTAGCCAGATGCACAAGGGGGCGCACACATCTGGAGTTCGTTTGCAGAGGCTGGAAGCCCTGGCGCGTCCATTGTCTCTCTATCCCTCTATCTGTCTTTCTCTCTGTGTCTGTCACTCTCAAATAAATAAATAAACATATATATATATATTTTTTGGTTTTTCGAGGTAGGGTCTCACTCTGGTCCAGGCTGACCTGGAATTAACTCTGTAGTCTCAGGGTGGCCTTGAACTCACGGCGATCCTCCTACCTCTGCCTCCCGAGTGCTGGGATTAAAGGCGTGCGCCATCACGCCCGGCAATAAATAAAAATTTTTAAAAAATGTGGGACCACATCACCCACAGAAACAGACAGAGTTAGAGCCTAGTAGTTCTGGAAAGAACAGGAGACACAGCAGAGCTACAAAAGAACAGAAATCCACTTTTCATCAGCATCAAAAAAAAAGAGCACTGGGAATTTCCCTTTTGACAGTAATTTCCCATGTTGGAATAATTAGCAACATAATTTTCAGCTTGAACTGTCAAGACAGAATGTCATTCAGAAAGCAATGTCAGGGAATGTCCTGAAACTCCAAATTGCTTGTCCTCTATCTTTTTGCTCAAAGGACATCAAGATTTTAATTACAAGCCTGAAGCCTTTTCTCAAATGCTTAAAGTTCATATGTATGTTCACCACAGACTAACAATTTAAGAGACATTGAAAGCCAAAGTGACTGGAAGATAAGCCATTAACTAATGCATAGAGGTTTAAGTTTGTTTATTTTTTATGTCTAGTCAATGCCACCCAGTCAGTCCTATTGTTTCTTTATCAAGCTTTCCATCAGTCTAAGAGCAGTGCTCCTTGCAGTTTTCATAAACAGTGTTCTCAAAAGAGAAGTTGATTTCCATAAGACAAAAAAAAAAAAAAAAGCGTACTTTTCGTTGGACCTGATCTCCCTCCAACTGTGAAACTGACTGAGGTCCTTAAAGCTCTAAAGAAATTACTATTCATAGCTCTGTGATTACTTTCATAAGAGAGAAAAGAAACAATAGAAGGCAATGGTGGACTACCAATGGAATATTGAGTTTTCTTCTAAAATGTTAGGAGATAAGAGGAGTATAAAAATGTTTAAGAGGCATGCTTATAGTAGATAATATCTCTTAGCATGTGAGTATTCATGTTATTCATTGTCTTTTTTGTGTTTTTAGTTTCTTTTTTTATGTTAGGGTCTTGCTGTAGCCCAGGCTGACCTAGAATTCACTATGTAGTCTCAGGGTGGCCTTAAACTCACCGTGATCCTTCTTCCTCTCCCTCCCAAGTGCTGAGATTAAAGGCATGCACCACCACGCCTGGCATGGTCTTTTTTATTTTACTTTTTATGTTTTATTTTTATTTATTTATTTATTTTTTGCTTAAGATAGGGTCTTACTCTATCCCAGGCTGACCTGGAACTAACTCCTTAGTTCCAGGCTGGCCTTGAAGTCATAGCAATTCTCCTACCTCTGTCTTCTGGGTAGTGGGATTAAAGGCATGAGCCACCACCACACTGACTGATCCTATTTTCTTTGCCTTCATAGTAGAGCACAAGCTTTAGGAATAAGATGAAAAAGGTGGTAAAAACTTGAAGATTTAGATAAGATAAAAGGTGAGCCATTAGGTGGTGAAAGAGAAAAAGGGGCTACAAGTACAGAAGAGATGGGTTTTTGAGTTTTAACGTGGTTGATAGAGTGGCAGTCACCCTTGAGGAGGCGCAGAGTGTTGCAAAGGTGAGTAGAGATCATATGTTCACAGTGTTCTATAAGTGTGCATGCAGGTGTGTATCTGTGTGTGTATATGTCAAAGAATAATCTCTACTGTTGTTCCTCATGTGCCATGCACCTTTTTTGTTTGTTTATTTGCTTATTTCAACGTTGGATCTCACTCTAGCCCAGGTTGAACTGGAACTCACTCTGTAGTCCCAGGCTGTCCTCAAACTCAATCCTCCTACCTCTGCCTCCAGAGTGCTGGGATTGAATATGTGCACCCCTGTGCCCAGTTCACACCATTGAATGAGAGTCACTAATTGACCTGGAACTCACCAAGATGGCTAGACTGACTGACAAGTGAGCCCCAGGGATTCACCTGTCTTTGGCTCCACAACACTGGGATGACAAGCATATGCTACCATGGCTGGCTTTTAGTATTTTTGTACATTGGTTCTGGGGATCAAATTCAGGTCCTAATGCATGCAAGGCAAGTACTTTACTAACTGATCCATTTCTGTCTCTTCATTCCTGTGTTTTTGGTGTTTTCTTATTCTTTAGATATACAAGCTTCACTTCTTTAATTACATAAGAAAGTGTGCATAGATTTTGTTTCAAAATCCACTTAAGACATCAGAAACCATCATATTTCCTTAGAAAGACTTTCATGTCAAGAAATTTACATGGATGGTGGAAAAGTAGAGAATCACAATAGGGGATGAAAAGGGATCATAAAAATAAACAACCACAGGAAGTGGTTACCACCCTCAGAGTTAGAGAGGAACTGAGAGGAGGTTGTATAACTCTAGCTCAGCACTCAGGCCATCTGGTCAAGGAGACCTCATGGCATTGAGGAAGAGGCTGACTGGTGAAAGCTGGAGGCTCAATGTGGATGCACTCACTTGGTAAATTGCTTTTGAAGTAAAGTGATAGGAGAAGAAACATTCTAGCTTCTACTCTACTTCTTACTCTCTAGTGCAGCAATACAAGGAAAGGGTAGAAACTAGATCAAAGAGCAAAGAAACATATAACTTGAGCATATTTTGATTATCTGACTGTATTTCTTTGAATTCATCTATTGGGGAATGGACCAGAAGGGCAATTTTCTTTTATGTGAGTTTTATATGCTCCAAAAGCTATGGACAAGGTCAGCAGACCTTTTCTTGAATAATATAAATTGTAAAAGTTGTCTTCCTATTGTCTATTCTTTCTATTCTTTCCTATATTTCAGAGGACATCCCACAGAATCTGTCAGTAACAACCAAGAGAGGTTGTTTCTGTTGTCTTTTACTCTCGTGTTCCCATCTAGTGCTCCACTTTCTTCCTTTAACTTCTTTATTGGCTGTAGTTCCTATACAATCACCCTTATACAATCAATCACTTTTCATCTCATAGTCAGATGACCCTCCTATCCTTTTGCCTCATGTCTTAAAAACCTAGTAGCATCCAGGAAGCCATGGTACTACATCCAGCTGTGTCATTTAGCATGAATTCACATACCTATGGTCTGACTGTGTTTACACATTTAGCATAGAGGATGATATGTTTACCTGGGAACATGGCTATTGTCAGAACATTTTGGTATTTTTGTTGCTGATCATATAAAAATGTAGTTATATGTGGAATGATATAGGTTAGGGTTGTTACATTAAGGATTTTTTCTTCTGGTATCCTAGTTAAAAGTATGGTCTTTGGTATTCCATTGTTTAGGTTCTTAAAATCTCAATTCCATTATTTCATGGTACTATAACTAGGTCCAAGTAACATCTCAGCTTTGGGTCTTAGTTTCCTCGTCTATAAATGCAGTCATGAAAGTAGAATCTACTCTATTGGAAATGTGGTATAAGACAAATGTAAATAAGTCAATGTGTATATTTTCTATAGAAAATTGGATATAATAAGCAACATAAATATCAATCATCACTCTTTTTATTTTATTCAGTGAGGTGAAGATATAAATACTGCCATAAGAGCCTGTCAGAAGATATCACACCTCTTTAATGAGCTTTACCCAGCACTGAGACATGGTTACTTTGCTGAATTGAAAATTTCTAGCAGATAACTTGTTAATGAAATAAAAAATAGAACACTATGTAAAATACATCCCATAAAGTGCACTGTATGTCTCTTGGTTGTAGAAATCAGTTTCTTTTTCCAATATGTTTACTTGTAATTTAATTATTATAGATAATTTTTTTCTGGATTTTTTTGTGGCTTAAAGATTTAAACTTGTCATGGAAACAGGCTCCTCAGTTGACCAATGATTAGCTAATTTCTGATAATAGAAAAGGAAACATATTGCTCCAAGGCTGCTACTTTCATTTCCTCATGGGAAGAAGAAACACTGTAGAAGAAAGGCAGACACAACACACTGAGCCTCTACCATCATGGGGAACTGGGCAGTGAATGAAGGGGTCTCCATCTTTGTCATTGTAAGTATCAGCAACACATGAATTATGGATCATTGACATGTTTGGGTTCTCTTGGAAACTAAATAGAGCAAATGAATGTATTGTTGTTGTTTGTTTGAGAACTTGATTTATTGTGGGCATAAACATCTGTTTGTAAGTAGGCTGAGCTCATTCTAAGTTTCTTAGTGAAAAAAGGTATTTGGGGCTCTCATTTCTCCTACTTTATTCATGAGATCCTCAGAGAATGAAGTGAGCCAGCATTTCACAGATGAAAGATAAGGATCTCTAATTCTGATGTTTTTGTTAATTAGTCAGAAGAAAAAATTTCTACTTTTTATGTGTTTAGAATACATAAAATGACCAACTGAAACTATATCATTTTCTGAATATCAAACATAAGATTGATTCATACATGAATGGAAACATGAATGGAAATTGGCTTTTACTTCAGTAATAACACCAGAACCATCAAAATTGTGAAATTTCTTCCTAAAAACAAGCATTTTCTTTTTTTACATCTAAACTGAAGTTGTTTGTGAGATTTATAAAAATTCATGATAAAAGAAATGAAACAATTTGCTAGACTCATAAATATGTACTATAGATGTACATGATAGATAACTATATATAAGCCATTAATATACCTTGAGAGACAATTTTGTAAGTAATGATATGGTTAATTTTCAGCTGCTAGGCATTGATTGCTGTGCTTCTTAATATAAAACCTATACTTGTGCTCTCAAGATGATGGACTCAGCAAAGCAATCATATAGAATTAGGTAAGAAGTAATATGACTTCTAAATTGCCTTTACAAATAGCCAGTGGGAACATGGTATTTTAAAATACACTTATGAGTGCAATACATGGAATCTTTGAATCTTAGAGATATAAATCAATCACTGGCACAAATTAAATTAAAACAATAAATATTTTCATTATTAAAAATATGTTATCCAGGTATAGTGGCTCACATCTATTGGGAGACTGAGGTAAAAGAATCTCTATGAGTTCAAGGTCCATATAGGCAATAGAGTGAGTTCCAGGTCAGGCTGGACTACAGTGAGAAAAAAAAATTAAAATTATGCCAAACCAACATTCTAATGTAATACAGAAATCTGGGAATTTTAAAGTTAATTTTTTTTCTTATTATCATTTCAAGAGAAGAGTACTCCCATTAGAAAATTATAAACTATTTTTTCAGCTGTCACTACAGTTTTCCCCAAAGAAATGCTTGCTTTTTAAATTATGTACTCATAGACTTGAAAGAGAAGACATGGCTTAGAAAAGTTAGGATGGATGGCAAAGTTAAGAATGAAAACTTGCATTAACACTTTTTTTTTTTTTACAAAGAGAGAGTGTTTTAAGCATCTATGGACATATAATAGCTAATATTAATACTAACTAGCAATTTAATATCAAGAGAAAATCACTATGGAGCTGAAGGTAGATGACTAGGCAAGGAATTACTTGTTATGATAAGAATGAAATGGAAAGTCCCAATCTAGAAAATTTCCTTTGTTTTGAAACCCTCTTGTTCATACTCAGTATCTCCTTTTTCAAAGAGTAAGGAAAACTTACCAAAGAGAATGCTGGGGCTTGATCTGGCACAAGGAGGTGACTGACACCTACAAGAGCAGAGCTCAATTTCCTACTGGAAGCATGATAGCAATAGTTACATTTTCTCAATCCTTCTCATTTTACTAGCCAATTATTGTTAATTTTCCTATCTTAGGTATGGAAGAAAGGAGGAAAAAGAAAAGAAAAGAGATGAGACAGAAATTTGGTATTCTAACCACGTAGTAAAACAATCATGCAAAACTACATTGGGAAAGTAAATTTTTTAAAAAGTAAATTAAAGTCCTGGATTTCATTTGACTCTAATCTTGTATGTAATCTACATAATGAGCTAAGTGAACTTCATGCAACTCTTTCTGTTTGTGCAGTTGATGTGGCTGGGGTTGAACGCTTTCCTCTTTGTCCAGGCCTATAAGAAGTATGATGATGGACCAAGGTACAATTACACTCGAAAACTCCTTGGGGTAAGTTTAACTTCCATGGCATGCAATATTTGGTGGCGCACATTTCTAGTAAGTTATTCCTATTCCATTTAGTATTTTTTCAATTTTTTATTAGTAACATACTCAGTGAATACAGGCAAGTTGGTATAATTATTAGCCTCCTCCCTGACCTCTGCCCCTCTTCAGGGACTCTCCTTGTTGGGGCATATGGCTGTGCACTGTGGGGTCAGCCATCAGTTATGGGTAGGAGGAAATGTCTCTGTGTATCATGACCCAACGTGTGGCTCTGACATTCTTTCTGCCCCCTCTTCCACAAATTTCCCTGAGCCATGTTGGGTTCATTTTAGATCTGCTTCAGTGATGAGGTATTGGGAGCCTCTGTGTTTCTGGATATCAGGTTTGGTAGGGGTTGAGAATTCTCTGTGTGTATTTTTAAATAATATTCTGACCAACCCTAACAGCACTATCAGCCTTACTCCCTCCATTGTAAATTCCTTGGCAACAGTCTCTTAAGGCTTCCCAGTATAACAAATAAAAGTATGGCAGAGGGTCCCAACTGCACTGCTCTTCACCAAGAACCATATTTTGTTGCTTAGCTTAAAACTGAAATCTCCCAAATGGAAAGTCTGTTTGGAGCCATCCATCCTGGGGCAATACATGTGTAATAAGTTAGATATTCTATGTTTTCTTCATCATCTAATTCATATAGCTTTTGTACACAGAGAACCATGTTCCTGATAACATTTTATGAAATGATCTCTAGAAAATTAACATTGAGCAACATTTGGTGACTTTGAAGAATTTGTGTTAGTACCACAGACTTTCAGTAGGACATCATAGTGGAGGTCCTTGAATTTCCTTGGGCCCTTAAGTAATGGTAGTTTCATTGAATTTTCAGGCCTCTTCATCACAAATCAAAATAATTACAGTTGCAGCTGGTCCAAGAACACATCATAGTATATGTTATAAAAATATCTGTTAATTATAGACATAATTATATTAAGTTATTATAATTATTCCTAATTTATTCATGTTCATGTGTTCTCTGTATAAAGGGCAACTTCTTTAGATATTATGAAGCTAATAATTTAATACTCAAGTATTATACCATACCAATATAAGTTACTATTATAGTCTAAGTACAGTACTAAGAGAATGTTGTTTAAAGTCTTTAAAAGATCTAGTTTTGATAATAAACTCAAGTTGCTTATAGGCATGCTTAAATATTTAAGAGGAAGTAAATTGAACTGATGCCTATAACTTACTTTAGTATGCACCAGAAAAACAAGATGAGTTAATAGATGAATAGAGGGATGGAAAGGTAGATGTGATAATGCAAACATAATAAAATATAGGGCTGAACAATTAAAGGCATTTGCTTGCAAAACCTGACAGCCCAGTTTTGTTTCCACAGTACACACATAAAGCCAGATGCACAAGTAACACATGCATCTGGAGTTTGTTTATAGTAGCAAGAGGCCCTTGTACACCCATTCTCTCTTTCTCTCCTTGCAAATAAATAATAAAAAATACTTTTAAACATAATAAAATATAAAAGGTATAGTTTTAGAGATGGTTAAAGAGATATTTAAAGTAAATGTATTTCCACTTCTCTGAATGTTTGAAACTTTTCATAATAAAATAAATGTTTTACTAGGTTAAAGGGTCAGTTTATTTTCAGATGTCTTGGAGTCTGGTGTGTAGCCTCATGCAGGCAATGTGGGAATGTGGGGTGGAGGCGTTCTGCTCACTGGTGTCACTCTGCTCTCTGTTCTCTGTTCTCTTTTAGTCAGCACTGGCCCTGGCCAGGGCCCCTGCTGCCTGTCTGAATTTCAACTGCATGCTGATCCTATTGCCAGTGTGTCGAAATCTGCTTTCCTTCCTCAGGGGTTCCAGTGCGGTAAGAACAAATATCCTACTGAATGTTTCAAACTTTTAAAAACCATAATGCCAGATGCCCTTTCTTGGTGGAGGAGGGGAGAGGGATGTATTCTCATTTTATTTTGTTTTGTTTCTGTTTTTATTGTTTGGAAAATGTTTCCTTTTTAAACTTATTAACAGCCTCTGTTAAGATACACAACATACCCTGATCATAATCCTCTCCCATCACCCTTTTTTTCTCTCTTCTGCTCTACTCTCCTCCATAGAACCCTTTTTCTTTCCAAGTAGTCCCCTCTTCTATTTTGATGTCATCAACTATGTGTTTTTTTTGTTGTTGTTGTTCTCATATCATACAGGTCATCATGTAGGTAGCATCAGCCACTGTGAAGTCATTAATGCAATGGCCACTCAGTGCTTAGGAGACAGTTATAGACTCTAATAAGCTACATCATGCCTGATTCTATAGGACCTTTTTTCCATACTATTTGAAGGTGGGGTTTTCTGGGAAAACCATTTAACCTGGAAAATAAATTTTAAAAAGAAGCCAACCAAACTAAACATCAAAAATAGTAATGAAGTAAGCATGCTTGTATGCATATACATGCATTAGTAAAATATACATGTTTGTAAACAGTTCTATATAAGGCTGGCATGTTACATTTGAGAATTAATTATTCAAGGCTATTAAAAAATTAAGTCAGGGGCTGGAGAGGT
The DNA here is from genome assembly GCF_020740685.1 of Jaculus jaculus. Classification (NCBI taxonomy): domain Eukaryota; kingdom Metazoa; phylum Chordata; class Mammalia; order Rodentia; family Dipodidae; genus Jaculus; species Jaculus jaculus. The sequence continues at coordinate 38,581,276 of NC_059125.1, forward strand.
GGCTTAGCGGTTAAGCACTTGCCTGTGAAGCCTAAGGACCCCAGTTCGAGGCTCAATTCCCATATCAGCCAGATGCACAAGGGGGTGCATGCATCTGGAGTTCGTTTACAGAGGCTGGAAGCTCTGCCGTGCCCATTATCTCTCTCTCTCTCTCTCTCTCTCTCTCTCTCTCTCTCTCTCTGCCTCCTTCTCCCTGTCGCTCTCAAATAAATAAATAAACAAACAAAAAAATAAAAAAATATAAAAAATTAAGTCGGAAAAAAATAAATTTTGTGTATAATATCCCAATAAGGAAATACGACTAAGAATTATTGTATGCTGTATATGGTAGTACATGCCTGGGATCTCAGCAATAGGGTGGCTGAGGCAGGAGTTTCTCAAGTGTGAGGCCAGCCTAGGACATAAAGAATGTTACAGGCCATCCTCAGCAACATAGTGTAATTCTATGTAAAGCAAACCAATACAATATGACAAAAAGGAATTACTGACTCCATCTATATATACAGAACTCCTTACTCTAACTTCAATATTTTAATGGACCCATAAATGCACTATGCTAGGAGAAAGAAAGTGATCCATGGATGAAGAGATGTCTTAGTGGCTTAAAGCAGTTAGGTGCAAAGCCTAAGGACCCAGTTTCAATTTCCCAATGCCCATGTAAGCCAGATGTACAAGATGGTACATGCATCTGGAGTTCTTTGTAGTGGCTAAAGGCCCTGGTGTGCCCATTCTCTCTCTCTATCTACCTCTTTATCTCTCTGTCTCAAAAAATAAATAAAGGGCTGGAGAGATGGCTTAGCGGTTAAGCGCTTGCCTGTGAAGCCTAAGGACCCCGGTTCGAGGCTCGGTTCCCCAGGTCCCACGTTAGCCAGATGCACAAGGGGGCGCACGCGTCTGGAGTTTGTTTGCAGAGGCTGGAAGCCCTGGCGCGCCCATTCTCTCTCTCTCCCTCTATCTGTCTTTCTCTCTGTGTCTGTTGCTCTCAAATAAATAAATTAAAAAATAAATAAATAAATAAATAAATAAAATATTTTTAAAAACATTAAAAAAAGAAAATGAGGGCTGGAGAGATGGCTTAGTGGTTGAGCGCTTGCCTGTGAAGCCTAAGGACCCCGGTTCGAGGCTCAGTTCCCCAGGTCCCACTTAGCCAGATGCACAAGGGGGCACACGTATCTGGAGTTCGTTTGCAGAGGCTGGAAGCCCTGGTGCGCCTATTCTCTCTCTCTCCCATTATCTGTCTTTCTCTCTGTGTCTGTCGCTCTCAAATAAATAAATTAAAAAAAATGACCCAGTAAAAGAGCATTTTAACTTAAAAGGTAATATATGTTTTTTACAGATAGTATTATATGAAGATAAGAATCAAGTACTTTAAATTTGTGCATGTGTTCAAATAAATATGGTACAAAGCAAAATATAATGAATCTTACCAAAAATTACAAATGAAGAACCATGGATGATCAAAAGAGACAAAAATAATCTTAGGGCAGAAAATGAAGAAAGAGTTCATGGAGAAAGTGACATGAGAAATGAGCATGTCAGGATAAGTAAACATCTAGAATGCATAAATGAGATAGAAAGATGCTACCTGGAAAAGATGCATGGAAATGGTGAGGAAATCATATTCTTGGAAAAAAGAAATAGTATATTACTTTCTGTCTTAATATACATTGTGTTCTATTTTTAAAGTATTTATTCACTCAGGGAGGTAACTCAGTGTTTCCAAGCATGAGAGGCACTGGGTTAAATCCCCACCAGCACACAAAATACAGTTTATCCACTTAGTAGTTGATGGATGGTTGGATTGTCTCCCTTTTTCCTGTTATAAATAAAGTTCCTATACACATTTTCATACATAGAGAGTGAAGGTGACAATGGACAGGTTCTATCTGAATTAAGAGAAAAAGTCATGGTATATTATCCCAGTATGGAAAAACAAACAATGCCTAGAATTGGACAGGCTCAACACCTCACTCAGGGAAAAAACAGATAACATAGTTAGCTTGGCTCGGGGGTTGTTGCTGCATATCTATCCTTGAAAACACAGCATCAGAAGAATGAGGCAGTACTTTGGATTTTTTCTTGATTCCTGACCACACCAGAAGGACTGAAGGGAAATAATTAGGATTAGTGCTCTAATAGAACTCATTCCACTGGCCCACTAGTGACTAAAGCTTTTATTTTTTAAAATAAAATATATATGTTGTGCTTATGAAGTTGAAAACATTTTGGAGGAGAGCAACAAGCAAACTACTCTCATGGGAATGCCGGAATTGGAAAGGGCAAGTGACTAGGATGAGGTAGAGAGGAAAGCTGGGATTTTTCTGGGAAACTAGAACTTTAAAATATATAGCTGAGGAGTTACTACTTAATTTGACAGTCATAGGATATATGAGAAGAGTGAACTAACCTGTCAATTACAGGTATAACTTGCCTTGAACTCTGCTTCATTTATTATAGGCATACAAAATTCATTATTAGTCCAAAGAAGAAATTTTCTTAAAGATTTGTTGATGTAGGATTTTTTTGTTTTGTTTTGTTTTGTTTTTCGAGGTAGGGTTTCACTCTGGTCCAGGCTGACCTGGAATTAACTCTGTCATCTCAGGGTGGCCTTGAACTCATGGCAATCCTCCTACCTCTGCCTCCCGAGTGCTGGGATTAAAGGCGTGCGCCACCACGCCCAGCATCGTAGGATTTTTTGACATATGTTGTGTTGAGTATGTGGCATGAGTGCATGTGTGTGTGTATATACTGTGTGCACATATATGTACAGATGCACCCCCATGAGCACACATGCAGAGGCCAGAGGAGAATGTCGCATGTCCTCCTCTATCTCTTTCCCATTGTCCTTGAGATGTAGTATGTAGCTGTTGCTTGAGGTTAGGATTGCTGACTAGAGATCCCCAAAAATTCTCTGGTCTCCATTTCATACAAGGCTGGAGTTACAGGCTAGATTATGCCCATATTTTTATTTGTGGTCTGGGGATCAAACTCAGAGCAAATCAGACCCTCATTTTTGTGCTACAAGTGTTTGTGCTTAATGAGCCCTTACAATTAAACTTTTATACTACCTAGCTCTTTACAAAATGCCATTTTATTTTAAACCTACTAGCTAACCTACACTCTTGCAAGTCTAATTTTACATTAAGAGTTGAGGAGGAGTATGCTTCAGTAATACAGTAAGTACTTATGCAAGGGACACTGAGTTATACCTCCCAGCAGTACAAATACCTCTAACATCTTTACTTCACTAACAAAACAATAAAACAATCAAACAAACAAAAAAAGCAAAACAAGGTGTTATGGAAAGAACAATGCTGGAACTTAAATCAATTTATACACTTTTTTATCTCTGGAAAACGCTGTGATGCCAGTCCTCTATCTAAATCACAAATTTGCTCTGTCACAATATTGTATTGTCAAAGCAAAACCTGACAACAGTACTTAGTAATGGACTTTGATCACAAGGATTTCCAAGTAAGCTCTTGAATGGAAAAAGCATAGATATGACATTCCACTGGATCAGGCAGCTAATAGGTGAGACACATACTTGAAAATACTGTCCCTGATATAGTATAAGAGAAAGATGAAGATTTGCTAAATGGGTCTACACCTTGTAGCCTTTTGTTTTTATGGAGACAAGACTATTTTTTAAATCTCCTTTCCCCCATTGGATGACCTTCTATTTAGAGGAAGTAAAGCCTGAGAAACAAGCAGTGTTTTCACCAGGATGATCAATTAAGAAATCTTCATTACCTCATAACCCCAAATTGCACTGCCATGGCCACCCATGTCCCATGAGCATCTCGTGGCCCAGGAGCAGAGATCAAAGAGAATCTCTAAAGGCAGGGTAAGACAAGCTTTGTAACCAGATAAATCTTCACACAAAGAAGATATATGTGTATATATACATGTGTGTGTGTGCGCGCGCATGTGTGTGTAGTAGCAAGTAACATTCTTTCAGGCAGACAGAGTATGTCCTTTCTGGCATTTTATAGCATGAAATTTAAACTTTGCAAATGAGACTGATTTTGTGATTGAGATTAAAATGAATGAGTGTGCTTGGACTAATGTTGGAAATCCTAATAGCTGCCACTCACAGAAACTTCATAGAATTTGCCTAATGACATCTACATATCAATTAAGTGACATGGGAGCAAAAGTTAATGCGAGTGTTGAGATTCAAGCCCAGGCTATTGTGCCCCCCCCCACGCTATTGTACATGCCACATAAATTTCTTGAAACTATTCTTTGGTGCTGTCTTTTAATTCTACCATACACATAAATATTTGAACCTGCAGAATCACCTAGTCTAGAAATGATAAGGTTGCTGTAACTTCAAAGACTTGCAAGTGGGCACTATGCTAACTAAATAGCTGCAGAACTTCTATTCAATTCTAGAGATCTCAGCCATTCAGACTTGGCTTTGGAATCCTCTGAAGGGAAAATGCCCAGGCCTATGGCCTCCACACACCAAAAGATTTGGGTGAAGGTTCTAAATCTGTTTTGTTGAGGGTAATGGGAAAGGAGCAGGACTCTGCTGAACCTGTAAAATCCCACTTTGACATGTGGAAATTAATTTTTAACTTGTGTAGTCCTAGTCCAGATAAGAAAGAAAAAGGAAGGCTAGAAGATGAAATATTTTACCCTGCATAATCTTGAAGTCAGGGTAGCTCATCTTGGCTGTGTCTCAAATCATATGGCTTCCTAGAGTGAGCCCCTTGGGCTTTTGGTCTCATCAACTTTTTAATTGAGAAAAATGTCAAGTATTGGAAATAGAAGGCTTAATATGCCCTTCTAGGTAGGACTGTAGTTCAGTGGTGAACTACTTGCCTTCCATATACATCTCTGGGATTAAAAAAAAAAAAAAACAAAAAACATAAGATAAAGTAGAAATGAATAAACCTTTAGCAAAAGTGTATAAATTGATTAAGTTTGTCAGTGAATTCTTAGCCAGTAAGTGCCCACTGAGTGCCATCTATATGCTAGAGACACATGGTGAATAAAAGACAGTCACAAGCTTAAGGAACTTAGAGTCTTATGAAGGAAGTACACAGTAAACATGGGATTTCAAAGTTGCAGAGTGCTGAACAAATAAAGTGGTGTTCTTCATATCTATAACATATTTTTACTGCCTTCCCATGTGCACATTACTGTTAGATGCTTTGCCTGAGTTTTGTAAGTAAACGTAAGGCTAATTCTTGACATTTCTCCCAAGTTATATATAAGTATGTAATGCAAATACAAGAATGATCTATTTGCTAAGACAATGTATACATAAAATGGAGCTATAGAAGCTCATGGTATTAATGCCATATGCACATCTTTTTAGTTCCACATATTATTTTGAAATTCAGTTTCAATAGACCTTAGAAGTTTGCCAAGGTGTCTCAATAATTGCCCTTGCTTTATAATAGCTTACTGAAATTGAGCAAATCCACTGCATGACAGTAACAGAGAAACTTCCCTCTAGAAGTCAATGGATATAAAGAGATAGTTGAGTGGGGAAGCTATGAGGCATGATGGCAGCTCGAGTGTTTAGTAGGTGGATCTCACTATTTCAGAGGTGACTTAAAGTACAGACGTGACATCTACACGACAAGAAGAAACAAAAAGTTCCTGGACAATCAAAGAATATAAAGATCTTTCTTCTCACTCTACCAGCTGATCACCCCACTCCCATTTTCAGGAAGTAGTGAGATTATTTTCTTGAATAATCAATATCAATGTGACTTGTGGCTTCTATCTAGTTTGTTTACCATGCCTAGCCACACTGAAGAGAGTAGCTGGGAAAAAAACTGAAGGGCTGCTGCCCTGGTGAGATATGTTCCACTCACCCATTAGGTTTTCCTTTGAATAAAATGTATGTTATATTAACTAGTTTTTTAAAGCTATGTAGTAACATACAATGGTATTGATAAATGAATACTCTACTTCTCAGTCACATCCTTCATTCTTCTGAGACTTCATTTATTTTTCTCTGTGAGTTCATGGCAAATACTAGTAAGAGAATTGGTGTGTCAGAGTCTCTAGCCACGGCAGTTGAACTACAATGTGCTGCTACCTTGTGTGCATATGTGACCTTGTGCACATGTGCATGTGTTAACTTGTGTATCTAGCTTACATGGGTTCTGGGCAGTCAAACTTGGGTCCTCAGGCTTTGCAGGCAAGCACCTTAACTTCTAAGCCATCTTTCCATCGCTTTTCATTTCTTTGATCATCTAGGCTGCTGATTGATAAAGGTAGCACTATGGAGACCACATATGATCACAACAAAACCATGTTCTTTCACTACAAATTTATTGTGACACAGAATCTAGTCATGACAAAAGGAGTAAAAATATAACAGTGTGTCATAGATATGAGGTTAAATGCATATTTGTAGATTTAATCATCCTATTTTTAAGGCCATATGAAAATATAATCCATTTATGCAAACAAATAATCATTACAGGAGTTTTTGGGAGAGTTTTCGAGATAGGGTCTCACTCTAGCCCAAGCTTACCTGGAACTCACTCTGCAGTTCTAGGATGGCCTCGAACTCACAGCAATCCTCCTACATCTGTCTCCCAAGTGCTGGGATTAAAGTCATGCACCATCACACCCAGCCACAGGAGTTTTTTTTAAGGTACATAACGTTTCATCTTCATACAGGATGCATGCCCTCTACTTGGAAACCCAAGTCATATGAACTAAAATGTTAAACACAAATGCAAAATAACATCAAATTCACTTCTCAATGAATCTATGTGGCAGGCCTGAGAGAAGAACTGCAGTTCATTACATAAGTGAGGAAGTGAAAATGAGTACATTGTTCACTGTCATACAGGTAAGTGGTAGGTCAGGATCCAACACGGGTATATATGAAGGCAAAACTTGTTTTCAGATGAACTTTACTACTAAACAAGACATGGGGTGCATGCCTGTAATTCTAGCACTCAGGAGTTAGAAAGAGTAAGAACAGAAGTTCAATGTCATCTTTTGAAGGTCGGTGAGTTTAACACCAGCTTGGTATCCCATGAGATCTTCTGAGAGAGAAGAAAGAAAGAAATAGAAAGGGAGAGAAAGAAAAAAAAAAAAAAGAAGAAGAAAGTAATTAAAAGAGAGGAAAAAAAAAAGAAAAAGACAAAATGTGGCTGTGGAGATGGCTCTGTGGTAAAGGCACTTGCTTTCAAAGCCTGCTGGCCTGGGTTTAATTTCCCAGTACCCAGATCAAACCAGATGAACAATAGGGCACTTGCATCTGGAGTTTGAAGTAGCTAGAGACCTTAGTGTGTGTTCTCTCTCTCTCTCCCTTTTCCTTCATAAATAATTTAAAAACTAATTTAAAATATATAAAAATAATTTTAAAATATATAATTCACTACTACCACTACCATTCATTTTCTAACCCCACTAAACCCATCCTGTGATTCTTAAGAGTCCAATATAGTTTTAACACTCTATTCAGGACTCTATTAGATATAACTACTTCTGTCTAACAAATTTCCACAGATGCAATGGCTTAGAACAACTTAATTTCTCAACTTACAATGATTAATCAGAAGTTCAGTACCCCATGTGTAGCTTCTCTTCTCACGGTGTTGGCATTGCAATCAAGATTCCACTGGGCTGATATCTCATCTGGAAACTGAATAAAAATCCTCTTCCAAAATCTTGGGTATAGCTCAGTGGTAGAGTGCTTACCTAACATGTACAAAGCCCTAAGTTCTATCCCAAGCTCTGCAAAGAAAAATAAACAACAAAAAACCTTTTCCAAGCTTCTTCCTAGCAAAATTCAGCCCATTACTCTTGCTGGCCTGAGGTCCGTGTTTCCTTGTTGGCGGTCATCCAGGCCTTTCTCAGATTCTAGAGGCCCTTCCATTTCTGCCATGTATCTTCATCCAGTTTTCCAGCCAGTACTAGCACCATAAATCCTTTGTGCCTGATTTCCTCCACCTGGGCCTAGATTTCAAGAGTTTATGTGGTTGGATCAGACCCATACACATAATCTCACCCCCCCCCAGGTCAATTTGGGACTTTACATTGGCAAAATCGTTTTATCCATATAACATAAGAAGTGCACAACTGTAATATCTCACTCTATTCACTGGTCCTATCCAAAGTAGAGAGAAAAAAATATTTTAAGGTCATTACCAGTCATCTTAGAATTTTGTCTACCACAGGACTTTTAGAAACTGGAGGAAGATGGCATTGGGAAACAGTGGAAGGATATTTCCTTAATACTGTGGAGAAATTCTCTGGTGTTGCTGAGTCCACTGATAAAGGATAGTGGTAGAGCGATGATAAAATAGCTTTTATTCAGTTTATTCCCTTCTATACCTTTCTTCTACTTCCATTTTGTGGGACAGAGCCTTCAAACTTAAATTCTTGAGTCAGATTTTGAGGACTTAGAATATTAGTAAATATATCCTTGCATTTGACTTGATGAAAAAAGGCATGAGTGACATTGTATAGACAATTGATTTGAGTCCTAGGCAAGATGAGATTTTAATTTTACATAAAAAATAAATCTATAATAAAGACAATATTTATTTTATTGCATGAATGGATAGGTAAAACTATCTGGATTACAGAAGGCACTTGGTATACTTTAATTATTTATTTGGAAGCTTACATGTTTTCTTTACTAGACTTTTTGCAATCCTAAGAAATGCTAATATGGTTTAAATACCATTACCCTTTCAATGTGGCTGAGACATGGTGGAGTCAACACAATTTTCTACAAAATTATATTTATCAAAAATTAGAGTATTTTATTAAAAACAAGTAACTCTTTATTTAAATTGAAAACAGCATTTAGAACCAGGTATTTAAAACATCTAGTATACTTTTGGTTCCTCACTGTGTTTAAAAAGCCCCCTGAAGTTTTGTGACAATACATTTAGATTCTAGAACAACCATTAGTTACTTTTCCAGAGATTAAGGCTCTATTTGAACCATCAACCAGTTTTTTTATGCTTGGAGCCTTGGCATGAATCTAGATTCAAATTCACAACATCTAACATATGTAGGTAGGACAAAGAAATATAGAACAAAATATTATTTTGCATGTCAAGGCAATCATAAATAATGAAATCCTGGTATATTGCAAACTGTAGTGAGATAGTATGGATTTAAGTCCTGGCTCAGCCACTAAGGCAAGATAATCAACTTTGTTTCCTCATCTTTTTTTTTTGTTTGTTTGTTTTTTTGAGGTAGGGTCTCACTCTAGCTCAGGCTGACCTGGAATTTACTATGTAATCTCAGGGTGGACTCAAACTCATGGCGATCCTCCTACCTCTGCCTTGTTTCCTCATCTTTTATGTGATGATAATAAAGGTACCTCCCTAGTAAGACTGACATAAGAATTATGTGAGTCAATGAACTTAAAATACCTAAAGCAGTTCCTTGATAAATATTAGTCACTGTTATTTTGATTTGGTATATGACAATGACCTTCCTTGTGATGTCTGTGACATGCATGAGCAAGTCAACCCTCTTCTCTCCTTCCACAATGTCTATGTAATACAACAATACCACTCAAGAACTATTCACTTGTTCTATCTAGTACTATTTGTTCACTTGTCTTTGTCCCTACTAGACACCCATGTATGTAAAAGTAGGCCTACTCTTTGTTAATTCTACAACTCTTGTTTATTTTCTGTCAAAATTCAGAGTTTGTTTTTAATTGATAGTTTTATACAATGTACTAGTAGATTCCAGGCAGGACTTCATGGCCCTGGCATAAAAACAGTAAACATACTAGTTAAGCTGACTAACTGAACTGGGAGAGCAGGCTACCCCTTTCTAAGTCTGTTTTCTATCTATCAAGCACAGAGAAAGATATTGCTTGTACAGTTGTGTAGATTAGATGAAGTGCTACGTGTAAAATGTAAAAGGCAGATAGAAAGCCTTTATGTTAACAATTTCAATTCCATTCATTCTTTCTTCCCAAGTGTTGCTCAACAAGAATTCGAAGACAATTGGACAGGAACATCACATTTCATAAAATGGTGGCATGGATGATAGCACTTCACTCTGGTAAGTTTATTAAGACATTCAATATTTCAAAAAAATTGAAACTAGAGGTTACCCTCTCTTCTTAGTCCCTATATGGATGAGTCTTTACAGGTCAATTATAACATAGTCAGATATGAGAATTTTCAAATGTATTCAAAATTCTTATTTTGTTACTGGATATGAGAATTAACTGCTTCAGGTCTTAATCTTTTTTTTTAATCATAGGATCTGCCTATAAAAATTAAATTGCAATACGCTTATAAACAGTCACCTCTGGTGGCCTTATCACTTCATTTCTTTGTAGCATAAAATGTGTTTTTTGGTCCACATATGACAGTTTTAATTTATTCTACAAAATTAAGTGATTACACATGTAGACTTTGTTTTTGCAGTAAATCTATAGAAATATCAGCCCATAAATTTACAAGACCTTAAGAGAGCTCTTGCTAGTTATAGACCTCCATTATGATTACTACTGCCTTATCGTATGTATACATATAATAATAGGTATATGTATTTATATATTATACATTATTACCACAATTACTATGGTAGGTATAAGGTGTATACCTAGGACTTTGATACAGTCTCCATGAATTCACTTCAGTAATTCAATTTCCAGACAATATTAACGAACAAAACGAGTATATACTCTGTGCTTAGAGAGTTTATCCGTTACCTAAGTGAAATAATCTTAGATTAGAGGTGTTTAGCTGGGTCCTCTTCTATTAGATAATACAGGCCTTTTGAGTTGTGACAAGTTACATAATTCTAATGAATTATATAATATCCTGTTGGTCAGTAGCATACTGTACTAGTAATCACTGCAAGTTTGTGTACCAAACATCTTGGATTTGAGTCCTACTTCTACCACTTCTGGGTAGGTGACCATGGATAAGCTGTTACAGCAGTCTGTGCCCTAGTTTTCTCATCTTCAAGATGAACTGATTTTAATTGTACTTATATTGCTATGTCAATGTACGGATTAAACAGTGTTTGGCTCCTAGAAAGCCCTATGTAAGTGATAATGAAACAGTGGATGCAATTTGTACTTATGGTCATTGGTTTTTATCAGTATAATTATATTTGCAACCTCTTTCTAGAGGTAATTTCAGAATTAGATGAATGGACCAGTTGTTAACCAAATATAACATGAGTTTTTTGTTTCTGTTTTTGTTTTTGTTGTTTCCAGGAGTGCTTTCTGTTTAAGGGAGCTCTCCAAGAATCTGAGGCTTTTTGTAAAATCTTAGATATTGGTTTCATCTTTTAAAGAGTATTCAAGGAGGCAAAACCTTCATTTTACAAATGAGGAAACCAAGACCAGAGTGGTTATGTAATTTTCCCCACAATCCTACTAATACAAAAGACCAGACTCACTACAACTGTCTTGCTTCTCTGGGTATGGATACCCAGTTCCTGTTTATAGCATCCTCAGCTATGCTTTTGTCCTATTCTATGACTTATACAATCAGAAGCTGTGGCCAAAAACTAGGTTACAATAAATCTCTTCACCCTCTTTGTTTATCTTTTCTGCCCTCTAGCAATTCATACCATTGCCCATCTGTTCAATGTGGAATGGTGTGTGAATGCCCGTGTCAAGGATTCAGATCCATACTCCATAGCACTCTCTGAGATTGGAGACAAAAAGAATGAAACTTATCTCAATTTTGCTAGAGAAAAAATCAAGGTAAGCCTCTCCTGTCATAATTCAGATGTTCCCTTGACTATTAAGACAGAAGTCTGTGTTTTTCTGAGTAAACAATCCTATTTAGCCAGAATAATAAACACCAAAGTTGGATAATAGTCAAAATGTAAGTTCAGGGAAAATGTCTCCCAAGTTCCTGATCTCATGTGTGCAAGCTTCCCAGATAGATAGTTACCATGTACCTAGGTTCTCCTGTGAGAAATTTTGTGTGCAGAGCCTGAAGCAACTCATGTTTACCCATGACTTTGCTTACTAGTCAAACAAAGTAAAGGATTTATGTCTTATCAAAGTTGAGTTCACTACTTGATATGGTGAAAGAGACCACATACAATGAAGAAATGGGAGGGGCACCTAGGGGAATATTTGGAAGACTTTCTACGTACTTGTGTTAGATGGTTTGAGAGAGGCTTTAAAAAGCACAGAATTGCTGTGCATCAGGTATGTTCTGAAATTGAAGATAGTTCTAGAATTACTGTCATATTTTTTTTCTAGAAGGCAGAAAGAGCAGAACGCAGCTAACTCTATGACAGATAAAGAAGAAGTGGTCACACAGGTTTTGTTGAGGCTCGAACATGGTTTCAGAATAATCTTCTTGTCAGCCCACCACAGTTGTAGTGTGAATTTATTTGATGTTGATGTTCTATGAAATTACTCATATGTATTTGAGAACACCCTGGCCTAGGTGTTAGTGTCAGGTCATCTACCACCTGAAAGTTGTTAATGGGTGATTTTGTTCTTAACTGCAACATTTGAGGCATGGCCTGTTATGTCTGTTAAATGTTATTTTTTGGTAACCTGAGAATAACTTAGCAATTTTCTGAGGACAGCCATGACATTATCCAGAAGCAAGAACCTCTTTCCTTCCATGAGTTATTGAAACTCCATAAACTCCTAGAAATTCCCCAAACAATTTTCTAAATTACATTAATGTCCACTGAATTTCAAACACATTTCCCTGTCCTTAGGAAAATAATGACAAGAAAAGACTCCTAATGTTGCCCAAATTGTTATTCACAATCTAATATGAGAAAAAAATAATACCTAATTTGCTTAGGAACAAAATAAAACAGTATCAAACAGAACAAATTCTTTTTCTATGGTGTCTTAGATGACTTTTCTTTACATTAATCAGTTTGCTCAGTGTATATAGAGTGACATTGTGAGCATGTCAAGTGAACTGACACTGTCATGCTCTGCCCAGATCTTTTTGAGCCACTTATACTATATTTGAACTCCCCAGAGTACTTTCATTTTTAATTCTTCCTCTAAGGTCTGCCCTGGGGACACCAGTGTCCCTTTACCCACATGATGAGATCTGGAAGGACCTGAATGGTTACTTCTCCTTGTGGGTAGTCCTTAGCTAATAACTGATAAGTACAAGTTATGAAACCCAGTTTCTTCCCCTAGAGTCAGGATTAACTCCTAAGTATGGCTTACACTTGAATGGTATGAAAAACCCAAGTCAGCAATTCTCTTATCCTTATTCCATGGCACTCACTTTCTGAGATTGGAGACCAAAAGAATGTCAGAGTGTCACAGGGGATAGCTTTAGCCTGACCCTGTACATGAGGGTCCATCACAGCCTGTTCTAGACAACCTGTGCTCCATGTCTCTTCCCAGCTGAAAATGATCTGGCTTACACATTTTACCATTTTTATTTTTAGTTTCCTGGAAATGGGGAGAGTGAGAGCATTTGTAGGGTCAGGCTGAAGCTATCACCTATGAAACTTTATCTGACAGCTTTCTCTTACCTGACTTTTCCCTCCCACCTGGCCTATTCCTCATTTGATTGCCAATTTCTCTTGGAGCATATTCTTTCTAAATCACTTGCCCATCAGCCCTCATCTCAGAGTTGGCTTGTGGTAATGATAGGTATTCCCAGGATACATTTGCAAACTTAGTGCTGTGGTACTTTCCAAGTTAAAAGCAGAAAGACCTTCAGAGATCTCTAGACCACTTTTTTATTAGACCAGTTCATTATTTGATACTCCATTAGCAATATCTGAATGTGTCTTTTCTTATTTCCTATAACTTCACAACAATGTGAGAGTTTAAATTTGGAAATGTCTACTTCAACTAAACATCTCTGTAAAGAATGATTAGGATTATCCAAAGGAGAGATGAAAATACCTATTAAAAAAACCCTTAAAATAGGCAGTTCTGAGGCTGAGAGCCTAGCAAATGTAGATGTGGTACATATATACAATGGAATTCTACTCAGCAGTAAGGAAAAATGATATAATTAAATTTGTGGGAAAATAGATGAACTTGGAGCAGATCATAGTAAGCAAACTCACACAAGCTCAGAAAGACAAACACCACATGTTGTCAGTCATTTGTGGTTCCTAAACTGGAACAGGTTGAGTTGCAGGCATACCTGACAAGAAACTTGAGGGACAGATAAGAGGAATAGAAGGGTTTGGGGGAGAGGAATGGGAGGGCAGGAGGAGATATTCACAAAACCAAATCCAAAATGAATTGGTATCATAGAACCTTTCCTCCTGGATAGCAGACTAAAAGATATAATTCTCATTAGGAGTATGGAGAATCGTCTGGTAAGATGGGCCCTGGAGTGGGTGGGATGAAGTCTAACCCTAAAACATTTGGCTCTGGCCTATAATTCCCAGTACTACCCACACTGAGCTATTTATTGGAGAGACCTACAAGGTCCCCAAAACATGACAGGCTTCTGTCATAGCATTTGATTATCTACCTAAGGTAAAAGGAGAGCCTAAAACTAACGCGCACGCGTGTGTGTGTGTGTGTGTGTGTGTGTGTGTGTGTGTGTATGTGTGTGTGTGTTTGTGTGCATTTATGTTTTACAGAACCCTGAAGGGGGCTTATATGTGGCTGTGACACGGTTGGCTGGCATCACTGGAATTGTCATCACGCTGTGTCTCATATTAATTATTACCTCCTCCACCAAAACCATCAGGAGGTCTTACTTTGAAGTGTTCTGGTACACACACCATCTTTTTGTGATCTTCTTCATAGGTCTTGCCATCCATGGAGCAGAGTGAGTTGAGTTTTTTTTTTTTTTAACTCCATAACCAAAATCTTTAGGTCATTCAATTTCTATGTGTGCTGCCCAATTAGAAGCATAGTGACTTACCTGCTTGTGTGTGGTCAGCATATTTTGTGGGTGAATGTGAGAAAACAGCAAAGTTCAGGTCAGCAGAAACAGTAGTACTTTTACTTTCCCACATCCAGTTACCTTACAATGAAATCTTTTAAAGCAAGCTTGAAAAAAAAAAAAAAACCACCAAATTCTTAGTATCACGGTAAGTGTATAAAACATAGTGAGAGCTCTGGTGAGGTCATGGTTATCTAACACACTATCTCCTGTGGTTTAATTACTAGTGAATTAAACAAAATTCCAAACTAGAGGAATGATTAATAATTTGAAGGGTTTTTCCTTTGTTCAAATAGTTTCTCTTAAGTCAACAGTCATTTACTGGTTGTCTACTGCATAGGAAGTGCTATTTCAGGAACTGTGGGAAATACAAGCTAGAAAAACACATGAATGTTGCTTCCAAACTTTCCTAATATAATAAAACTAACAGCTAACTTCTACTAAACATTTGCTACACATCAATTTCTATGTTAAGATTTTGATATTCAGTATGTCTTTTAACCCCCACTAGTATGTAGATGCTTTTACAATTCTCATTGTCAAGTACCTGAAAATAACTGTAAAATATGTGGGCCAGGCCACACTCCCAGTTCCTAATTGGCCTAGAGCACAGGTGGTCTAGAGCAGGCTGTGTTGAATATTCTCATAGACATACTTAGTGTCTGAGTGTGTACTTTGATATCAGGTTTCCTTTTTCTACTGTTTCACAACACCTGCACACAAAACCAGGCTAGGGGAAGTTCTCTGGTGGGTGTAGGGTTCCAGGAAATTTAGTGTGGGGAAAATAGATATGCAAGGCTCTCACTCTATTCAGAGCAAAATAGGCTAGCAGTGACCAAGACTTGAGAGTGAAAAAGGGAAGGATGAGGATAACTTCTGCAGGCATTTAACCTACTTCCTGATTCTGACCGGTGATAAACTCTTTCTAAGTACTGAAAAATTTGTAGGGGTGAAGAATCTACTGACTCTGTTAAAGCAGCTCCTTCTCTTTAAATGAGACTTGTTCACAATGTAGCTAACTCAGAGAATCCTCACGTTGCTGGAATGAAATCAGGCACAGTTATGGGAGGAAGGAAGTTTATTTTGAAGCTTACAGATCCAGGGGAAATTTCATAATGGCAGAAGTTCTCCCCCACCCTCCTTTTACAGGACCAAGGAGAGAGAGAGAGAGAGAGAGAGAGAGAGAGAGAGAGAGAGAGAGAGAGAGAGAGAGAGAGAGAGAGAGAGAGAGAGAGATTGAGAAGCCATCACCAACACACCTGCACAAGCAAGAACACTAAGAACTCCAGGCAAAGCTCTAGCTCTTTGCATATCTTAGGCTGAAATTCAAAATCTGCCTCCACAGTAACACCTCCTTCAGCCAGGTCACAGGAGATCCAAGAAGCTTTAATAAAACTCCTAAATCTTTTGGGGAACATCCACCCAAACTACCACACCTACAGAAGAGAAGGAATTTCTTCTCTCTCATTTAGTAATCCCACAACTTCCTGTCCATATAGTGGTAAAAATATCTGCCTTTCTGTGGAAGACACATTTCTTTACATTATTTGATAATTACACTGGCTAATTGTTTGCTCAGTCTTATGACTAGATACCAGCTCAACTATAATTAACTGTTAAGCTGGGTGTGGTGGTGCATGCCTTTAATCCCAGCACTCAGGAGGCAGAGGTAGGTGGATCGCCTTGAGTTCAAGACCACCCCGAGACTACATAGTGAATTCCAGGTCAGCCTGGACTAAAGTGAGACCCTACCTTGAAAAAAAACAAAAAAAAATTAAAAATCAAGTTAAAGTTTTCCATCTGACAATGCTTATATCAGTTCTCAGATCTGAGAAATGGAGATTTTAATTTTGAAAGAGCTGAAATTTGAGTTGGGTCTATTCTTAAAATTACACATCCCAAGGTAAGCATTGAAAGCTGAGGAGCTTGACTGGGGAGCAGCCACCTGAATATCAGCACCATCCCTCAGATGAACTCCAAAACCATAAGAGACCTTGCGTCCCCTGTGATGGGAAGGTCCTAGGCACTTTTTCCTGATAGCTTGTAAGTCCTGGTTTTGTAAATAGTCCTTTAGCATACACCGTGAAACCTCCTCTCAGACTAATTTCCTAAATGTATATAAAAAATAAAGCTATTCATTTTTCAAAAAAAAATATGTCTGAGAGGTAGGAGGATCACTGTGAGTGAGTTTAAGTGCAGCCTGGGACTACAGAGTGAGTTCTAGTTCCACCTGGGCTAGAGTGAGTCCCTGTCTTGAAAAAAAAAAAAAACAAATCCAGGTCTGCAGACTTCTTGATATTAAGACAAGAAATTCAATTTTATTCTACCAGTTATTCCATATGAACTAGATAATGAAAACTTTTCATAGTGATTTTCTCTTGGAATCCTTTATATCACATTTTCATGCTTCATGTCAGTTGATTTTATACCTGAAATAACTGAAGCTCAAAAGAACCTAATTTTCTCAGGAACACCAATCTAGTAATGGGTGGAATTGAGATAAAAACTCAAGGCTTTCTTTCTGCCCCCCGCCACATAACAGGATTATTTTCACCAAATAATCTACTTTGAGTTATTATGATCATATAAGATTTTAGTGATAATCTATGACTCTCAACCTTGTAATGAGGATTAACTGAGCTAATTGGTGCCTTTTTTCAAGCATAGCCATAATAAGTGTTCTATGCATGGTAATTATGTTCACTAAGATCCAGTGGTTAATTTCCATTAATTAAACCATTATCAAAATATAACAAATAGCATTTTATTTTTTAAATTTTTTTGTTTTATGTTTATTTATTTATTTGAAAGCAACAGACAGAGAAAGAGGCAGAGAGAGAGATAGAGACAGAGAGAGAGAGAGGAGAGGAGAATGGGCATGCCAGGGCTTCCAGCCACTGCAAACGAACTTCAGACGCATGTGCCCCTTTGTGTATCTGGCCTATGTGGGTCCTGGGGAATTGAGCCTTGAACCAGGGTCCTTAGGCTTCACAGGCAAGTGCTTAACCGCTAAGCCATCTCTCCAGCCCCACAAATAGCATTTTAAATTTTAGGTTTCCAATGCAAAGTTCTACAAGTGAACTTCTGTGTCTCTTCTATATTCTAAAGACCTTGTCATTTATGTTCTTTGAAGTCAAGAAGACAAGTTACTTAATTTTTGTCTCTCTCTCTTATCATTAATAATCTAGAATTATCTTATACTTTAGTAATTTGTCAATTAATATTTATTGAGTTGAAGTAAATGAGCTTCAAGCACTTCAAGATCACAATGTTGGTGCTGGTGTCTATGCGAATGGCATAATCTCTTTGTAATCTCTTTAGGGTTAGATATTCTCAATGCAATTTCAGCCTTTTGGCTTAATTTAAAGGTTTTGTGAAACAAGGTCTCATTTTATAGACAAGATTCCCCTGGTACTTACTATAAGTGCCTGGCTTTCCTCAAAATTACAATCCTCTTGCCTTAGCCTCTGTAGTTTAGAGGCTACTATGACCAGCCTAGCCAAATTTCAAGCCCACAAATAAAGCACTTGTAATCCAACAGCCAGTATGTATGACTGTATGGGTTGTGCACTATAAACAAAGTGCATCACCAAAGAGAAGAATGATAGCCTATACTCTGCTGGCCACCAATTTGGCCTGTCCTCACAGAAGGAGAGGGAGCCTTTTCTAATGTGCACAAATTTGCTTTATGTATTTAGAGTCATCCTGCTATAGTTGCCATTGTTTCTGGTTTTGTGTATTTTTTATAGATGAAGATATTACATGATACAGAAGCACATTATTCTTTTAAGAAAACATGTATTGGTAATCTGTGACTTACCCTCTATAATGTCACATACAGATAGTCTTTGTGTCACTGTACATATTTTGTCCATTGTTCTGGATCACACATTTTCTTTCTGTTCTAATTTATTTACTGTGGGTAATACACCATTAAAAATATGAGGTCTCTCTTAGGGTACTAAAAATTTGTCCAGAATTTGAGTTGAGGGAATAGTTTACTGGCATATTATCTAGCACATATGAGAACCTGGATATCACAAAAGTGCTGTGACTCAAAAAACACTATCAGCTTAATTTCTTGCCATTAAATTATGTAGACTTACCACATGTTTGTTTTCCTCAGACGAATTGTTCGTGGGCAGACTGAAGAGAGTATGAAATACCATAATATATCAATCTGTCATAATAAAATCTCAGAATGGGGAAAAATAAGTGAATGTCCAGTACCACAGTTCTCTGGGAACCCTCCTATGGTATGTACAATTTATTGTTGCTGCTACAGTTTTATTATTAGTAGTATTCAAACAATATCTAACAGCCATGCACAAATACCATAGAACTTCTAAATATTGTTCCTACTTTTCATCATACACTCACACATACATGTGTGTGTGTTTGTGTGTGTGTGTGTATTTCTTCTTGAAAAATGAGCTTTGCATTGGCCTGTTGTCATTGTTTTGATATGAAGCTTGGAAAATCAGTGTTTTTTAAAATTGCTACTTGGGTTTAAGAGGTTCCACCTCTTTTTATATGGGTATAAAGGCAAACTTAGGGAGTCTATCCTGAATTGATTTGTATATTTCAAGCAGATAAACTGTAAGAACCTGTGGACCTCTTTGGGTACTACAAATTCATGCTTTCTACACGGCTTTCAGAAATGTTAAGGATATTGATGAAGTGCCCTGTAGACATTTTGAGGTCTAGTCTATCAGGCCTTGTGGAGGCTTGACAATGAAAATCACACACACAAACAATAGCAGTCACCTGATGATAGGGCAGATATGAGACAAGAGTGACCTAGGGAAACATGGTGAAATACTTGCTTTCTCCTATAGAGAGTTTGTCAGGTCCGTGTATTCTTTATATCTCTGCTCCATAAACCGATAAATGGGTCATATACCTTTGTAACATTTCTTCTGTTGGCAGACAATAAGTATGCTTTGCTGGTTATTGTGCTAGTCACTGGCATAAAAATTAAACAAAAGTCAACATTTGTCTGGGGCTTTCAAAGAGGGGTATAACTTTTTTCTTAAGGATGGTATAGCATAAACACAAATTTCTCAACCCAGTTTTTTCTTTTCTCTTTTTTCTTACTTTCTTGACATAGAAATATTCTTCCACTAGAAATAAAGAACATAAATAACAATGTCTTTGAACATCCTTGTTTATTAGTGAAATCAAGCAGACATACCACTGAACTGACTCCACTAAATTCAGATATCATGTAGGATAAAAACGGAACAATATTGTCATCCCCTTTTATGGTATGAGGAAAGCAAACTTCTTTAGTGACAACTGAAATAACAGTTCTCTTTTTTCTCAGACAGCTGCCTCAAAAGAGCCTCTAGGTGTCTGGGACTTTAGGAAGCAATGTATACATCTGAGTCCATCCAATGTCATGACCCCATAGTGGCACCCACGAAACAAATAGGAGATGGTTGATTTTTAAAATTTTTTTTGTTTATTTTTATTTATTTATTTGAGAGCAATAGACAGAGAAAGAGGCAGAGAGAGAGAGAGAGAGAGAGAATGGGCGCGCCAGGGCTTCCAGCCACTGCAGACAAATTCCAGACACATGCACCCCCTTGTGCATCTGACTAACGTGGGTACTGGGGAATCAAGCCTCAAACCAGAGTCCTTAGGCTTCACAGGCAAGCACTTAACCGCTAAGCCATCTCTCCAGCACGATGGTTGATTTTAAAGTATTTGTCTCTTGAAGATAAAGTCCAACAGCAAAACATGTCTGACCTTGGGTGCAGATATTGTTCAACTTTGGTTAGAAATGTGGACATTCAAGTGCTCTCAAAGTCCAACAATAAGTTTTTCACACAGATCACTTGTAAAATTATAGGAAGCATACCTCGATCTCCCCTACCCTGGAAACCATTCTGCAAAGTGATAATTTATTTACTTGTAAATGTTTTGCTACTAGGAACCCAACTGGTCACATCCTAGGGAAGATCTGTTTGATCTCAATGCCTTTATAGAGCCAACAATGCTACAAATCCATTCCCTTATTATGAAACACTGTATCTTCTGACCAGAAGGGTAACTATAGAAGTTTTAAAATCTTTGCATGTGTCCCCATTCATCAAATGCATTGCATAGCTCATAGAATTTACCAGATATTGAAGAAATAGCTGAATTCTTGAACAAAATCTGCCATCTTTCAGAAGATTAATCTCTGGCCCCGTGGCACAGAGAAATCCATTGCAATGTTACATTGAAACATGTTGCTGAAATGCTATCCTTTGAAGACATGTTAATTCTGAAATCAACCTTGCTTTCTTGTACGATTATTGCAACTGCAGTTGTGACACCAAGGGGAAATCTCATTCTTATGAGAAGTTCCTCTTTGGGAAGTTTTATTCTGTATAGTTACCCAATGTGACTATGAAGAATATTTTTACTGACAGAACAGTTTATCATAATTTTAGATATTCTTTCATATACTCTGGTTCATAAAAAATTTATTATCCATGCCAAATATTTCAGCAAGCCTACAAAGATTATCCTATCTTGTAAAATGTTTCCTCCCTCTGAATACACTATACTTCTAACATTCTCATTCTTATGTTTATGATTACAGACATGGAAATGGATAGTGGGACCCATGTTCCTGTATCTCTGTGAGAGGTTGGTCAGATTTTGGCGATCTCAACAGAAGGTGGTCATCACTAAGGTACTACTTGATTTAGAACTTATTGGTAGTTAGTATGGAAGCAGAGTATGAACATATTTCCCCAAGTTCTGTATATCATTGGTTAGAGCTGACTTTCACCTAGGATGTTTTGAGTAAACTCTAAGTAGAGAGAATACATATGATGTTTTTAACGTGATGAAAGGTTAAGCCTTTATTTAGGGACACTAGGATGTATCATATTCTATGAAATACATTTTGTGTATGAATCTATCTTTCGCTCCCTCTCCCTTTCTTCCCTCCTTCCCAGTCTCCTTCCCTATTGCTGGTATGTGGGTTAATTGTGAGTAGAAAAGGAAAACAGGTTAGGTAAATTTTTTAGATACCAAAAGATCCAAGCAACCAAGGTAGGTAGAAAAGTTCCTGTCTCTTCTGTTATTTTTTAATATGTATGAATTTATTTATTTAAGAGAAAGAGAATGGGCACACCAGAGCCTCTAGCCACTGAAAATGAACTCCTGATGCATGGCTTACTTGGGTTCTGGTGAATCGAATTTGGGTCCTTAGGCTTTGCAGACAAGTGTCTTAACCACTAAGCCATCTCTCCAGCCCTATGTTCTTTTTTATAATCATAGAATATCAGAAGTAATGTACTCAAAGCATCAAGTCACTTCAATAATGTGAATCACTAGCTCCAAGTCTAGAGTAGGTTTTTCTCCATTCTTCTACGTTTTTGTTTCATTAAAAAATACAGGAGGGCTGGAGAGATGGCTTAGCAGTTAAGCGCTTACCTGTGAAGCCTAAGGACCCCAGTTAGAGGCTCGATTCCCCAGTACCCACGTTAGTCAGATGCACAAGGGGGTGCATACGTCTGGAGTTTGTTTGTAGTGGCTGGAAGCCATGGCACACGCATTCTCTCTCTCTCTCTTTTCCTCTCTCTGTCACTCTCAAATAAATAAAATAAACAAAAAAATACTTTAAAAAGGTACAGGAGCCGGGCATGGTGGTGCACACCTTTGATCCCAGCACTCGGGAGGCAGAGGCAGGAGGTCTGCCGTGAGTTCAAGGCCACCCTGAAACTCCATAGTGAATTCCAGGTCAGCCTGGGCTAGAGTGAGACCCTACCCTGAAAAAACAACAAAAAAAGAGAATAAAAATACAGTAATATCCATACATATCATAAACACCACACACACACATTGAAATTCCTAGTAGTTTCAGCAAACGTCAAACAAGACTGTTTTGTAAAATAAATTTTAGGTTAAACCAGTTCAAAAAGTATTTATGAGGATGAAGAGATGGCTCCATGGTTTAAGGCACTTGCTTGTAATGCCTGATGGCCCTGATTCAATTCCCCAAAACCCATGTAAAACCAGATGCACAAAGTGGTGCATGTGTCTGGAGTTTGTTTGTGGTGGATAGAGGCCCTGACATGCTCATTCTTTCTCTCTCTCTCTCTCCCTATCTTTCTCTCTGTGTTTGCAAATAAAAAATAAATATTTTTAAATGTTTATTTATTTATTTGAGATAGATCAAGAGAAAGAGACAGAGAGAATGGGTGCAGTGGGGCCTCTAGACCCTACAAATGAACTCCA
Organism: Jaculus jaculus; assembly: GCF_020740685.1. Lineage (NCBI taxonomy): Eukaryota > Metazoa > Chordata > Mammalia > Rodentia > Dipodidae > Jaculus > Jaculus jaculus. Next base: position 38,604,351 of record NC_059125.1, read on the forward strand.
GATGCATGTGCCACCTTGTACTGGGGAATCAAACATGGGTCCTTAGGCTTTTCAGGCAAGCACCTTTAACTGCTAAACCATGTCTCCAGCCCATAAATAAATATCTTTAAAAGTATTTATGAAAAGTTTATTATGAATTATTTTCCTTTATTTTAGTTATTGGCAATTTTGTGTCATTTATATATTTTGCTCATCATCCCGTCTTATTATTCTCTTGCCACCCAATCACCTTCCACTGAACCCCTCCTTCTTCTGAACTAGCCCCTCTTCTACTTTGATTCATGTGTATCTGTGTGTTTGTGTGTGACTGGGTTATAGTAGTTTCTAGCATGACAAGAGTTATGGTTTATTTTTAAAAAACACAAAAATTCATTTTGATCTCTAACCTATCTTTTTCCATTTTATGTCTATGGAGAATCATAGTAAATCTAATCCTGCTGACAGTGGCAGTCTTATAATATAGAAAACCCAATTCCTCTTTTATACTATTTAGATTGTATTATAAGAAAACCTCACAGATCAACAAAATGATGTGCCACAATTTTCTCCTCTATAGATAAGACATGACTAAATCAGACAAATATTTCTCTTAAATATACATATAAGGCAAAATTGCTTTATTATGGTAAAAATAGATGTTCACTTTCTTCTTATAGAAGAAAAAAATATAAGAAACAAGTGTCATCCAAAATATTTTCATGCCAATGCCATCTACTAATTAGTACAATTAGTACTAATTATTACAATGTACTCTTTGTACCTACAGTGGTAAATTGCAATATAGGAAACATTTTTTTCACAACAACAAATTACAAAGTGGTAACAATTTTCAACATAATTTTCTCTTATCAAAGTGTTGCTTTTTAACTCCTTATTTCAGAGCATCTACTTTACCACTTAGCTAAACCTCCAATTAATGATTCAGTTGAAGGAATTTTCCACTTTTCTGCAACTCTTCACTCATGAAGATTCCAGCAATCTCAGTGAACATTAAAATGCTGTTGCTCCATTTCTACCTTTCCTTTGATGATCCTTGGTTTCTCTTTAATTATAACTATAAAATCCATCTAGGTATCTTGGGATTGCAAAGGATCCCTATATTACTTTTTAGGTTTTTATTTTCATTTTCAGTTAGCACATATTTGCATGTATTTATAATCTGCAGTGTAGTGTTCTGATAAGATAATTAGCATATCTTCCACCTCAAGCATTTGAGTTCATTCTGTTGAGAATATTCAAAGTCTTCTTGAAGTTTTGAATTATACAACACATTGTTGCTATCCTTAGCCACCCTACTGTGCAACAGAACACCAGAATTTATTCATCTTAATTAATGATAACTCAGTACCACTAATCAGCCTTACCCCATCTCTTCCTCCACCCTAGTCTCCTCACCCTCTATCAACCCTCAATCTACTCTCAACTCTGCCTCAAAAAAAAAAAAAAAATCCCTGGAAGCAAGAAAGGTAGGATGGGGAAGGAGGGAAGAGCTGACCCTGGTTCACAGTGTAGTTGCAGCTGCAACTTTAGTTGATCCTATAGGGAGTGGCAGAGTTGTCCCAGGATACAGAAAGAGGACCAGAGTTTCATATCTAATTCTCAGCCCATCACTGGCCATGGGCTACAGTTAGGGGTAAATCCCAATGACAAACATATCTTGCTAAAGGACTTTCTGTGTTTATCCTGAAATAGATGAGGCATTTTAGCTCAGAGGTTTATCCATATGGGCCCTGAAAAGACACATTCTTTGGGGAAATGCTATTTCCAGACACATGTTTTATTCCATAGGTGGTCACTCATCCTTTCAAAACCATTGAGCTACAGATGAAGAAGAAGGGATTCAAGATGGAGGTGGGACAGTACATTTTTGTCAAGTGCCCTAAGATATCCAAGCTAGAGTGGCATCCTTTCACACTGACCTCTGCACCTGAGGAGGACTTCTTTAGCATCCATATCCGTATTGTAGGGGACTGGACAGAGGGTCTTTTCAATGCCTGTGGCTGTGATAAGCAGGAGTTTCAAGATGCCTGGAAACTACCTAAGTGAGTACAAATTATGTTTTGTAAATGTGTATGAGTTCGGGAGAAATAGTGCTAAGTACCTCCTGTTCACCCACACCTCAATGCACTATCTCTTGGGTTACAAAATGTAGTGGTCCTTGGAATAATAGGTATCTTGCCCTGTAATCTCCATTGTGTGTATACAGTGTTTAGGCATATTTTCATTAATATTATGTGAAGTATAAAACAGTTGGATTAAGTATGAATAATGTAAACTCTCAAAATATTTGAAATATTTAAAGGTCAAGGCCAAGTTAGAATAACTTTTCAAGTGAACAAAATAGTATTATATCAAATGCATTCTTAAATTTGACTGGGCATCATTTGCTTAATGGTAAATGCCACATAGTACCTGTAGTGCATATTTCTTCCCATATGCTTAATACAGTATCTGGGACTTCACAGAAGCTGAACAAAAGTGTTGAATAGCTAAATGAACAGATAAAAGAAAAGTGGTAACATCAAATCAACAAAATGTTATTGTACAGAAGATTCTCACTTTTATGCGCAACGTAGGTAGGAACTTCAAATGTAGATTGCCCTGCTTGGGAGGAAGTCACAAGCCTGTAACCCCAGAGCTTGAAAACTGGGGACAGGAGGATATATATAGTAAGTTCAAGGCTAGCCTGTGTTGCATGAGACTCCGTTTCATAATAAAAAAAGTCAAATGTGTCCCTAATAAGTGAAACAGATGTGGATGTCTTCTGTATGGTGTGAGAAGAAGAATGAAGAAATAAAATTAAAAAAAAATATGCCCATGGTGAGATACCAAATGTTTTCAGCTATCTGAGCATTTTTCCTTTTACTTCAAATTCCAAAGTTAACATTAAATTGCTTATATAAAAAACATCTTATGGAAGAAAGTACCCCATAGATACATTGCTTCAGAATTGACATAGTGCATATATCCATAAAGATAGGTACTCTTCCTACTTACTGTGAAGAGTTGAGATATGTCTGTTACTATCTCCTCCCTGTTTCCTTTCAGGATAGCAGTTGATGGGCCCTTTGGCACAGCCAGTGAAGATGTGTTCAGCTATGAGGTGGTGATGTTAGTGGGAGCAGGAATTGGAGTCACACCGTTTGCCTCTATTCTCAAGTCTGTCTGGTACAAATATTGCAATAATGCCACCAATCTGAGGCTCAAAAAGGTAAATTCATTTATTTTGTGGAGGGTCTGGAGTTGTCCTCACTTTCTAAAAAGTGAGGCTGGCAAAGACCATGAAAAGTGAGAAAAAGATTTGCTTCCAGAACCAGGTTTTTTCAAAGGAGTGTCAGATAAATTCAACGTGTTTCTATATAAGCAGACTTATTAGTAAAAGCCATATGCAGCATTTGTATAGCAGTAATGGAAATTTAAGGAAAATGGGGAAAAAGTTTTTATAACCAAAAATCAATAGCTATACTTTCATTGTTTGTGTATGTGCACATGCATGCACGTATGCACGCACATATGTATGCTCACACTCATGCGCCATAGTGTGTATGTGGAGGTCAGGGGATAACCCTGCAGTGTTCCTTCCACCTTGTTTGAATCATTACCTTTCTCTATTTGTTTCTGAGAAAGCCTAACTAGGTGGCTTGCAAATTTTGGGACTCTCCTGACTCCACCACTATTGCTAAAGGTGCATTGGGACCACATATATTCATACCACTGCACATTTGGCTTTATGCGGGTGCTGGGTATCTAAATACTGATCATCAGGCTTGCAGAGCAAGGACTTTTTATTGACTGAGCCATCTACATAGCCCTATCTACATTTCTTTTATACACAATACATCCCACCCCTGCCACACACAGTACTGAATGTGGAACTTAGAGCTCAAGTGTGCTTGGCAAGTGCTTGACCACTGACCCTCCTTTTCACCACCTTGTTTATTATTTTCTGGTTTTCTTTCTACTATGAGTTTACATACTTTATGAAAGTTACAAATATCAAATTTCATATCATCTTTACTTTTAATATTTAATACTACGGGGGATGAAATCCAGGGCCTCCCATATGCTAGGCAAGTATTCTACCACTGAGATATATATACATCCCAGATCCTTTTCTCAATATTAAAAAAATGGCTTACATTAATTGTACATAGTGATTGGTTTCATCCTGCCTTTTTCATTGAAGTACATCATGTACTTTCAAAATATTGACTCTCCATACCCTTCCCTTTCTCTCTTCCTTCCTTCTTCCCACTAGCCCACTCCTCCCAGACAATCTAACTTCTACTTCTACATCATATACATAAAAATGATTTTATATATTTATGTAGCATCTAGTATCTATAAATGGGCAAAATTCATGTGATATTGTGATATTTTCCTTTCTGAGTTATTTCACTTAATCTGATGATCTTACTTATATCCACTTCCCTGCAAAAAGCTAATCTTTTTGACATCCTGCTCCAGGTAGATCGCTATAGACACTGAAGATACTCAAAACTCATCAAATCAGAAATTCAGAGGATGCAGAGAGATTAACACTAAAGTAGACTTATAATATACTCACCAAGGCTCAAGGAACATTGTGAATAGGAGGGAAAGATTGTAAGAGCCACCGGTGGGAAGGAGTATCCTGAGGCATTACCCCCCCACCACTGCCACAAATACAGAGAGATTGACCCATGCATTTAGAACCCCATGTTGAATACCAGAAACTCCACTGAAGAGGACCTTCAGTGGAATGGGGTGGGGAAGAAGGGATATACAAGGATAACATGAGGAGAGTGGGACCAACATCCAATTTGTTCATACAGTAAAGGCCATAGTTGATTAAAGAATACATTGAAAATAAGAATAGAAAATGCTTTTCACCACCATCACAGATTCCATAGTACATCTTTCATATCCCATGGAGAAGATAGAAAATAATTTCCCTGGCTTGTTTTTTCAGTATATAGAATTGAACCCAGCACCTTGCACATGCTAGACAAGTGCTCTATCACTACATCCCTAGCCTCTTTTACTTTTTTAAAATTTATTTTATTTTAATTTTGTTTATTTATTTATTTGAGAGCAACAGACAGAGGGAGAAAGAGACACAGAGAGAGACAGAGAAAGAATGGGCACACCAGGGCCTCCAGCCACTGAAAACAAACTCCAGATGTGTGCACCCCATTGTGCATCTGGCTAATGTGGGTCCTGGGGAATCGAGCCTCGAACTAGGGTCCTTAGGCTTCACATGCAAGTGCTTAACCGCTAAGCCATCTCTCCAGACCACTTTTTTAAAATTTTGAGACAGGGACTAACTCACTTGCCATGGCAGGCCTTTAGCATGTGATTTTCCTGCCTCAGTTGCCCAAGTAGCTGTGTCTGTGACACATGGCCCAGCTGAAAAAATATATCTTACCATTATGTATTATATAATGATATCATCTCTATTTTCACCTCTTGAGTACATTTTTTGAAGGGGGTGCAGGAGATGTGAAACTTATTTTTCCTGTTATCATGGATGTCTCCTCAGGATAAAGGAACTGTTATGTGCAAATTACCTGATGGAAGATATTTCATAAACGAATCATTCTAGTAACTGTTTAGATCAGTTATAACAGAGACATTGACACTACCTTGAATTTTCATTCTCCTCTTTCATATCTCTTTTCTGTGTGGAGGAGGTTAATTTTTCCTTAGGAAATCATGAGGGTTTGGCAATTGAAAGTAGGAAATAATTCCTATAGCAGCTACTACTTATAGGTCTTTGGCCTTTTTCAGAGTATGTACAAAGGAAACCAGGCATTGCATATATTTTTTCCTTTCTTTTTTATGTGTGACATACATACATGTATGTTCATATGTGTGAGGATGCATGCCGTGTGCATGTGGAAGCCAGAAGTCAATGTCAGATATCTTCCTCAATCTCTCTCCACCTTAGTTATTAAGACAGGGTCTCTCACTTTGTACAGATTTGTCTCCACTATCCAAGCACTGGGCTTATAGGGGAGGACCACCATGCTTAGCATTCACATGGTGCTGGGGATCCAAACTGAAAAGCTCATATTTACCCAGCAAAGTCTTTGCCAACTGATCCATTGGCTCAGGCCCTAGTCATGTACTTGTGAGGCCAACCTACTTATTTTAAGGGCAGCACAGGTTTATGTGAAATAGACTTTGAAATATTCAGAGCTATTGGACATATTGGTGTACTATTATACTCTTAGCTCTCAGGAGCCAGAGGCAGGAGGATCCTGACTTTAAAAACAGAATAGTCTACATAGGGAGGCCCTGTTTAACAACCACAATGACAATAAAAATGTCCCAAGTTTTCTGAAAACCTATGTTTCTAGGCATCCTGGGCATCAAGAAAATGTTCAGAACCAGTGGAGATCCATGTGTTGATGCTGATTGAGCTTATCCTAATGCAGTCTGCTTTGTGTCCATCTTTCTTCAGATCTACTTTTATTGGTTGTGCCGGGACACACATGCCTTTGAGTGGTTTGCAGACCTGCTGCAGTTGCTGGAGACCCAAATGCAGGAGAGGAACAATGCTGACTTCCTCAGCTACAACATCTACCTCACTGGTTGGGATGAATCTCAGGTGAACACTAGGATATAAGACCCTGATCCTTTTCATAGCATCTGGAGCTTACTGTGCCCATGTATCTGCCCCACAATTAATAGATTCAAGTGATCCTGCTTACTCACTTTAATCACTATCACCACAAGATATTTAACCCGCTGAGACTAAATTCTAAGCTAAGTACCAAAGAGGGAATAAAGGTGACTTTTATATTAGAGCAATGTTTTTGCCAAAGAGGGAGGTCTTTCTATCTCTTTCTCATATTTCTTTAATTTATATTATGACTGTTTTATATATAATCAGCCTTCCATATCCTTGGGTTCTGCATCCTAAATTCCACCAATCTAGTCAGAATATTTGGGAAAAAATACAACCATACTAAATATGTATAGACTTTCTCAGAATTGTTCCTTAAATGATGAGTGTGACAACTAGGTACTTAGGGTTTTACATCTTTAAGGTGTTGTAAGTAATCTAGATATAATAATCTAGATCTAAAGTGTGGAAAAGGATTGTATGTACATTTATACAAGAGATTTGAGCATCTGTGGGTTTTTGGAATTCAAAAGGAGGTCCTATAAATAATCATTTGCAGACAGTGAGTTATGTGCCAGGCATTATTCCCCATGTTCACACAGATTGTCTAATTCTATGCTCTCAGCAATGCTACAAAGTAGCTACTATTCTTATCTACACTTTACTGATGAAAAATCCAGAGCTGAGAAGAGGTTAGATCATTTATCTAAAGGCATACAGTAAGTGGCAAAGCCAGAAAATTCCAGAGCTTACAATAACAACTCCTAGCACTTTATGATTATTAGTAGTGAGTAGACAAATGTATATAGTACAAGTATAACATGTATGTGTGTGTGTGTGTGTCTATGCATATGTGAATGGTTTCAAAATATTTAGAGACCACTGTAGTATATTACATCAGTTGTCCTCAACTGGTGGCAGTATTGCCTCCTTTCTCTACCCCACCAGGGCTATTTGGCAATATAAATATCTTAAAATTACCAAGCTTAAGAACTGTTGCATGAAGCCTCTTTAACAAGATCCTTAATCTCCTTCACAGGGAAGCACCCTTATCACCTCTCAAAAGCCTCACATCTTAATACTATCACTTTAGTAACATCTGGATTTTGAAGGGGACACATTCAAACCACAACATCTGGCTATACTTAAACAGTGGTTATTCTCAACCCAAGCTTGCACCCTGTCACAATGAAAACTAACTTCTCATTTATTTTTGGACCATTGTCTATCGTATATTCTTCATGTCTTAATGGTGCCTATTGCAGATGTAGAATCAGAGACACATCATTGTGAAAACTGTTGCTTCAGAAGTAGTCTGAAAATGTTGCTTCTGCAATTCAAAAACCAAATAGCAAAAACCCTTCACTAAAAATGAATCCTTTGGGGAAAATCCATGTTAGGAATTTCCTTACAGTTTTGTTCTTTTTAAAAGTCAGAGTGTTTTTAAAATGAAAAATTTATTTTCATTGCAAAATATCAATTTGCTTTGCAAAACTTGTACCTACAACATTATTAAGCCAGATCACCTTGAGTAACACCCTCCATCCTACATATAATTTATTTAAGACATTATTTTAAAAATATATTTAATCATTTATTTTTCAAGTATTTTTCAAGATGAAGTCCATAGAATGGTAACAAGAAATATTATATAAAGCACACACACAGAGTTATAGGTTTAATTTAATGCTTTATTATGTTACAAAAATGAGTATTTTTAGTTTGTAATTGTTTTAGTTCTCACTGATTCTCCCAAAAGAGTAGGGATATATGAAATTGAAGAAAGAAACTGAAATAGAGCAGAGAAAAATTCAATGGGACACACTGTCCACTCTTCAATAATATGCTCAACTCACCATGAGTCTTAAATCTTCATCTATCCTCCTATTCCACCTTCTTCTTTGTTCTCATTATGATATTTGGTTCTCTTCCCCTGCACTCATCATACCTCATTCTACAAGTAGCATTATTCATGTATCTACTGGAAGGTCACCCCTTCCGGAGTACTAATAGCCCCAGGCAGACTCAGTTTGCTCACCTTTGTTGACTTCCTAGCCTCCAAAATAGTGCTTTGCCCAATACATATGCATGACATACTTATACATATATACACACACACTGAGGGCAGTACTTGTGCCCTCTGGCTCTCGCTTTCCTTTATAAAAGATAATTAGATAGATATAGAGATAGATAGATGATAAAATGGGTAGTAAGCAGAGTTTGGTTTGTGAAATGTGTAAATACATCTGTGTCTTATGACACATCTCTTTTATTTTTCTGAATTCATCTCTATTGGTACAGGCCAATCACTTTGCTGTGCACCATGATGAGGAGAAAGATGTGATCACAGGACTGAAACAGAAGACTTTGTATGGACGACCCAACTGGGATAATGAGTTCAAGACAATTGCAAGTCAACACCCTAAGTAAGGAGTCTTCCACTAAAATGGTCTTAAAACTTGTAGTTGGCCTCAATCATGCGCTCCTAAGCACTGGCTAACCGGGATAATCTAAAAGTGAAGATTTCCATATCAGTGCTGTAGGCTTGAATTCTTGTCCAATAGATGATTAAAGATACCTCTGACTTTAAGAAGAAATATTTAAATCATAGCAAAATGACATGGACAGCTACAATAAGCAAAGATTCCCATGTATGTGCTTCATATTGTTTCTTGTCCCAAGTTTGGTCATAGCCTAGTCTTTATCTTTAGTGCCCAAGTTTCACTAGTATTGTTTCTTCTTTTAAATAGTATGTCTTATAATACTAAAAATACTCTGCCTTCACTTTCAGTTATAATATCTGAGTCTAAATCATAAGTAGACAGATATTCCAAGGTCTTTTCTATCCTAACTAGCTATCTGGAAGCATTAAGCATTGAGAAGATGTTTTATATTGCCAGAACACATGGAAAAACTTAAGAGTTTACCAGAAATATATCCTTTAAAGTCAGGGATGTGCAACCTTTTGACACTGCAATATAACGTTACCTACAAATGTTCTGGGCTATATTCATAGTTATCCTAGGATACATGCAGCCCACAAGCCTCAGGTTTAACACACCTGCTAGACCATTACTTCTCACAGTTTAATGAGCATACAAATCAGGTAGCTGTGTTTTTAGATGCCGATACTGATTTATTAGGCCCAGAGTGAGACCCAGGAACCGGTATTTTTTAAAAAGTTGATGCTATGGCTATTGTATGGAACCACACTTTGAAAACAAGAATTTCTACAATAATATTCAGAGGCATGAAACCACACCAAATTGGGTTTGTACTAATTTTCAGTTATCATGGGGGGTTTGGTAACCCAGAGCACTAAACAGAAGAAGCATATTGTAGACTCACACATTCATTAACTCTCATTTTCTCTATGGTAGAAATTTCAAAAAAAAAAAAAAAATCCTTGGATTTCAAAGTTTTTTTTTCAGGGATGTCAACTGCCTTTTGAATTATCCATCTGTCCCCACAATCAGAGCTGACCCCCTTTCTGCAGAGTAAACTCAACTGTATCATTTGTGGAAAAGATAAAGGATAAGAGAGGACTGTAACAAATAGGAAACTTTTCCACCTACTTTATTACTTATTTCATCCCAAAACCTGAAACTTCTTTCTTTTCTTCCTCAAAAGCACCAGAATAGGAGTTTTCCTCTGTGGGCCTGAAGCCTTGGCCAAAACGCTCAATAAACAGAGCATCTCCAACTCTGAGTCTGGCCCTCGTGGAGTGCATTTCATCTTCAACAAGGAAAACTTCTAACTCATCTCATCTATTCCAGGAGGAAACAAATATTGATTATGCTGCCAAATGCCCAGATAATTCTTGTTGATTGTGTGAGTTCCTTCCTTTCAAGAATGGAGGAGGAAAAGAAACTATAATGTAATTGTTTCCTTAGTAGCAATGCCAAAGACATTGCCAAAAACAAATGCTTTCTGCTGATGCATTATATTAGCATGGAACTTTATGCTCTTTCAGAGCACTTTTACAAATATTATTTCATTTTCCCCTATGAAATGCCAGAAGGTAGAAGAACAAGGATTTCTAGACTCTCTGTAAGATAAAAGTAGGGGCTCAGAAAGGCTCAGCAGCTCCTCTAAGATTATGAAGCAGTAACCAGTACTAGGTCACCTAGCTCCAAGTTTCATAGTTTGTCCACAACACTAGGATGCCTCAAAAATCTTTTTTAGTCCCCCTAGAGGAAGCAGGTAAAGGAACAGATCATTTCCTATTTTGTGTCATCTTTAAAATTAGTGTCATACAGAAGATTTTCCATACAGTTAGAAAATACTATATGCTGACTGGCTTAATACTTACTAGTGATGTATGGTTATCACAGCATATTCCATTTCTACCAGCACAGCAGCCTAATTGAGTCAGAAGGTCTTCCTATACAGGAATGTTAGACTGATAAGTGTAGCACTCAGCATTTAGTGTGATGCTTGGCAGAGAGTGGATATGCAAGATTAATTTGCTGAATGAATGAATGAATCAGAACATTTTGAAATATACAGTGTCAGAATTAGATTAACTTAAGGCCTTAAAGTTACCCAAGGAAATATCTTAGGGTTATTTTACAGACCAGTGAATCCTAATTCTTCTGAAGGTAGAGAACAGTATATGAACCAGTAGGATGTCCTGGAGGGTTCACCTCACTCTTTTTTGGAGGAAGGAAGGATGAAGACAGAGACCTAGTCTCCTGTCATACTGCTGGCTAACAACTCTTATCCAACTCCCTATGGTAGGTAAGAAGACAATGCTGTTTTACTGATAGAAGTGGGGTGTTCTTACTAACACTTGAGAATTTAGAATTTAAGAATTTTATCAACCATGTGTGGATGTGGATACATGTAATCCCAGACTCAGAAGGTAGAGCAAGGAGGATTAGGTTTAATTTGGCTACCTAGCAAGTTTGAGGCCAGCCTAGAGTATAGGAGATGATGTATATATATTAAAAAAAAAAACTTCTAACAAATATGTATCTAAAATATTGATCTTGCTTAGAGCCCATCCCTTCTTTTACTTAAATACCCATTCAAATGCATCTCACACATATGAATAATAATTTATTTAAATTACAGTATCTTCACCATCACTATTATTATCATTGCCATCTTCCTGAAGTGTATATCCTAGAAATTAAAATCCCCCAAATAATTGGATCAACAGTGAACTCATATACAACTGGATGCTCTGTTTAGAGCATTTAGTTATTTAGGGAGATGCTTAATACCTGTTAAGGCAGCTAGAATTTTTTTTTATTAGAACTGCTACAATTCCTGGGAACTTAAAACAGCTTTGTTCACTCTATCCTATAGGGACACAATGATTTACAACTATTCAACTTTGGTAATGAAGAAGAAAGACAATAGAGAGACAAGCAGAAGACTTGTCAGGGGGAAAGGGAAGGACAAATAGAGCCTCTCTAGATATGCACATTCCACCTCTCAGAAATCCACAAGAAGATTTGGCCTTGAAAAAATGTTCAGCCTCTTCATGTTGCACCCTAGGTATTAGTTCATTCATTCAGTTTTACTTTACTATAACTCAGGTGCTTTGTGAATAGATTCAATTCTTTATCCAAAACATGAAGTAGGGGATGGAGAGATTGCTCAGTGGTTAAGGTGCTTGCCAACAAAGCTAAAAGACCCAGGTTCAATTCTCCAGTATATATGTAAAGCTAGATGCACAAGGTGGCACAGGTGTCTGGAGTCTTTTCTTTGCAGTGGCTAGAGGCCCTGGTGTGCACATTATCTCTTCCTCTCTATCTGCCTCTTTCTTTCTCTCTCTTTCAAATCAATAAATAAGATTTAAAAAATGAGCTGGAAGAGAAACCTCAACTATATGGAACCTAAACATATTGGCTATTTCTAATGTAGGTGTCATACATAAATCCAGCTTAGTTTTCTGCTCTGAGACTATTTTTTAAGGTTTTATACATTTGATACCAAAATAGGAATCAAAATAAAGATATGTGTCCTGTTTTACTGTGATGATGAGACGGAAAATGAATGTAAAAGTGCTTGTCATTTGAGAACTTCTCTATTCTTCTCCCGGGCTCTCAGCCATTAGCTATCAGCTGCCATCTGCCTGCACAGCTCTTTTAGTATTTACTACTTAGAATTTAGCAGCAAATATTGATATCTGGATTTAGTAACACATACTGAATGAGAATGCATTTTTTTCCTCAAGGCTACAAAGGCTTTTTTTTAGTTCTTTTGCTTTTGCAATATTGTGTTTATTATATTTGAACACTTGCAGCCATTATATATGATTAGTTTTCTTGTGGGAAGATGTGGAGATAATTTTTACAAAGAACTATTAAAACCATTTAATTATTAAAATCAAAGAGTTTTTCGTGTGTTATTTATTTTGGTGCTAAAAGGTGAATTCACCTAGAAAACTTTGCTCTGGCCTGGAGATTGTTCTAAATGAGCCAATCAGCACGTGGATTTGGATAGAGGCTTTTTGGGAGTCATCAGGTCCTTCTGTTGAAGGGAAAGAACATTGTTAAGGTAAATGGTAATAATTGAACTGATACCCCAAGAACTCTACACGATACTACAGAAATACTTGCTCAGCCATGTGTATTGTTGCTCTATTCACTATAGCTATAAAATGGAACTTGCCTAGATGGCTATCAACAGATGAATGGATAATAAATTATATGTATGTATGTATGTATGTATGTATGTATGTATGTATGTATGTATATATAATGCCAAATGGAATTTTACTCAGCATTAAAGAAAACAAAAATATGAAAATTTCAGGAAATGGATAGATCTGGAAATAATTATAGTAAGTGAGGTAATCCAAACTCAGAAAGGCCTCAATTGCATCTTCTCTCTCATATGAGGATCCTAGCTTGTATGTATATGTATGTATATGAAGGGGGCAAAGTTGAATAAATCCTAAAAGCTAGAGTGATGACTAAGACTACTGATCTGAGTTTGATTTTCCCAGCCAGTACCCACATAAAGCCAGGTGCACAAAGTGGCACATGCATCTGGAGTTCATTTGCAGTGGTTAAAAGCCCTGGCATGCACATTCTCTCTGCCTCTGTCTCTCTTCTCTCTCTCTCTCTGCATAAAAATAAATAAAATATTTTCAAATATTTTATCTTTATTTATTTGAGAGAGAGAGAGAAAATAGGCATGTTAGAGCCTCCAGCCCCTGAAAATGAACTCTAGACTCATGTGCCACCTTGTGCAACTGGCTTACATGGGTATCGAACTGGGATCATTTGATTTTTCAGTCAAGTGCCTTAACTACTGAGCCATCTCTCCAGCCCAATTAAAACAAGAGGAGGGAAGGGAGGGGAGAAGAGGAAAGAGGAGGGAAGTGAAAGGAATTGGTTTTGTTAGAGAAAAGAACGCTCTAGTGACTTAATTTACATCTAATTATAATTATTTATTTTATTTATAAATACTTTGGTTTTCCTGGAAATAACAAATTATTGTTTGCTGTTTTTGGTTTTTTTTTTTTGTTTTTTTTTTTTTTTTTGGTTTTTCGAGGTAGGGTTTCACTCTGGTCCAGGCTGACCTGGAATTAACTCTGTAGTCTCAGGGTGGCCTTGAACTCACGGCGATCCTCCTACCTCTGCCTCCCGAGTGCTGGGATTAAAGGCGTGCGCCACCACGCCCGGCTTGTTTGCTGTTTTATGGGAAGAAAGAGAATTCTGTGGGGAAGAGAGCCAAATTATAAGGGAGGGGGTGATTTCTCTACTTAAAATGCTATTCAGCAGAACACAACTGCTGACAATGGCTAGTGAACTCTCAACCTGAGCCTGGAATTCTTTAAAAATGATGGTCTTTAGCCTAGATGTCCCTCAACTGATGAGTGGATAATGAAGATGTGGTACATTTACACAGTGGAGTCATACTCAGTGATAAAGAAAAATGAAATTTGCAGGAAAATGGATAAAACTGGTAAGCACTTCTCTTAATGCTCATACCCATATATTAATGCTATTCTAAATTTTACTTAGAGAAGCTTCTCTCTTCAGAGGGCAGTCACCTTGGAATGACTCAAAAGGCACAATAGTGCTGAGAAGAAATGACAAAGCAGTGCTTATCACTGAAATATCTCTATCACACCATCCATGGCTCAGGGTCCATTGTGGAAGAGGTGGCAGCAAGAATGTAAGAACCAAAGGAAGGGTAGGACTCCTTACAATGCACTCTTCCAGACACAAAATGGCCTGGATATCCATAACCTCGCAGTGACTGACACTTCCTACACAAGACCATCATAATAGAAAGAAAAGATGATGACATCAAAATAAAAGAGAGACTGATGAAGAAGAGGAGAGGATATGATGGGGAGTGGTGTTATGAAGGGGAAAGTGTGTGGTGAGGGAATTTTCATGGTTTCTTATCTATAATATGGAAGTTGTTAATAATAATAAATTAAAAAATAAAAGAGAGGCACTAGCATAAATGAGAACTTGGGTTCCATTACCTGTACTGAAAGAAATAAAGAGAAAAGAAAAGAACAGCCATTTGTGACAACATGGATGCACCTTAAGGACACTGTGATAAGTAAAATAAACCAGACTCAGAAAAAAAAAAATGGTCTTTTTTGTGTTGACATGAAGGTTGAGACTTAGATAAACAATTGGGCACTCTAGTTAAGAAGTATTGTCAGATTATCAACTTTTAAGAAATTATGATCCTTCAAATAATATAACAATTCTAAATCCTAAAATATATTTTTGTGAGTAAATTAAAGTACCAGCATAATATTATTATGAACAGAAAGTATTGATATTAGCAGAAACCATAGTGAGTTAATCTCATGGATTTTATCATGGGAACTAACATGTTGATTGTATTTGACTGTCTTTTGGGAGATGCCCCAAAATATTATATTCTGAAGCTTTCTCCTTCAAAGGAGACTGTTCCATGTAAAAAATAAATACAATTTACAAAATTACTAATTCCAAAAAAATTTCCTAATTATTTTAATTATAATCATCAAGTTTTTACCATTATATTAGGTTACTGGATTGCCAAACATCACTTCCTGAATTTAGTTATGCAATTCCCAGTTCGTTAAGTAATAATAAAGTCAGTAGCACACCATGCCAAAGAAAAAGCTAAATCATTCTACAGGGTCAAATGGGGACAAGTCAAGGTATAAGAAATGTCCTTCCTATAAGATTGTAGAGCAAATATTGCATATGCTTGTGTTGGCTGATAAGAAAAATTTATGCTATGTAAACATCTCCTAATATTCATGAATGATAATCTGTATTGGCTGAAAACCACCACAGTACTCTATTGACAGGATGGTTAATCCACACTTGGTGTCTGAAAGTTAGCAGAGCCACTTGTTCTTCCTACTTTTCTGTTGTAAGCACTGCATCATCCATGGCTAAAACATCACACATAGGCATCTGTGTGGTTAGCTATCTGGCACTCCATTTTTCAGGCACCAGTGTGCACCTGTATTTTCCGAGATCAAAGGCAACAACAAACTTGATCATGACCAAATATCAAAGGAAGTAAAGTATAAGAGCCTTTTTTTTTTTAAGAAAATAATCAACAAACTTTAGTTTCCATGTGGAACAAATAATGTTTATTTTAAGAAATATGCTTTCTCTTTAAGATATAATATACCAAAGGCTAAGGAGATAGGAGTAGAAGGAAAGTGAAATAGAAAGAGATGGTGTCAGCATGAACTAAACACAATAAGAGAAAATTAATCCATAATTTTATTGGCTTTTTAAAAATTAAATGATGCTTTGATTAATTACAAATTATCCCAAATTGTCCATATCTCCATATATTTACATGCTCTGCAATGTGACTTTGTAGCTCCTTACACTAATAGGAGACGCCCTTCTAGACATCACTCTAGTAAAATAGTCCCTCCATATGGTATGGTTAGGACATTAGAGCTATACAGAAGGAATGATAGCAACATAATTCTGCTCAAAAGGGAAAAATACTTATGTCATAATAATGTAACTGTTGATATTTTAATTTTATAATTAAATAAAAAATCAAGAATATTTGTCTAAGTGTAAAAGTCAAATGTGACACTATATAATAAAAGACACAATAGAAGAGGTGGGGTACTGAAAAAAATTGAGGGAGAAAATAAAAGGGATATGCCATCAGATGCGCATGGGAAATAAGCTCTATTTCCTATATCAGTTTCTATTTTAGTCAGAATCAGGCTGTGCTGTGACAATAAGTAACTCCCAAAATGTCAATGACTTGAAATAACAGTAGTTTCATATTGTCATATTCCATAATCATTGCCTGTTGGTTTTTATGGACATAGGCTAAGACTAGCAACATCTTCTTATTACTACAATGTGCTAAGAATTTTACATGTTTATCTGATTTTCAGTTATTTATTTCAGTTATTGTCGCTGTTTTATACAGAAGGAAATTGAGGCATACAAGTAGGTATTAAGCAATTTTTCCAATATGCATCTCGGACAAGTTATGATTGGAATCTGGGGCTGGATTGATAGCTTAGCGGTTAAGGCACTTGCCTGTGAAGCCTAAGAACTATGGTTCAATTCCCCAGAACTCACATAAACCAGATGCACAAGGTGGCACATGTGTCTGGAGTTTGTCTGCAGTTGCTGGAGGCTCTGTCATGCTCATTCTCCCCACCCCCCCACTTACTCTTGGCCTATTTCTCTCTCTCTCAAATAAATAAAATTTTAAAAGAGTGAAATCTGGACAGTATGCCTTGCTTTCTCTCAAACATTGAGTCTACTTTAAGATCTCCACATTTGTTATTTCTCCTGCCTAGAATGTTTTTATTTCACATCAAATTTTATCCTCTCACTTCTTTCAGGTTGTGGCTGATATAGAATCTGTCAAACCTACTCTGACCATCCCATCCAAAATAGTAGCGCTGTAACCATCTTCTCCTTGAATTACTTTGCATCTTTCACCCTGTGTTATTTATGTCTCTACAGAACTTGTGAGCATCTGAAATTATGTGCTGTCTTCCTTTCCACAGAATGTAAACTCCACAAGGGACAGCTTTGTATACTTGTTTACCTGGAGCTCTGGGCAGTATGAATTACTGAGCTTAACATGTTTGCATGTGGAAAGAAATCAAAGAAGAGAAAGGATCTTGGAAGAGGTTTTAGAAGGGTTACTGAGGAACACAAACAAAACACATTTTAGAGACCTAAAAAAAACATTAAAATTCTGATGATTTATTTGAAGGAGAATTGCCACAAACTAAAAACTGTTCATTTCTTCTATACATACTCAGAGACCTGAGGAATATGGTTCCAGGGTGGTAAGTTTAAACTTTGATACATTTTAACCACTAGCTTCTCCACTGCTGGGACAAAACTCTTAACCAAAAGCAGCCGATGGGAGGAAAATGTTCATTTTGGCTTAAGTCTTAATGGGAAGTTTCATGATGGCAGAGGGAAGCACTGTACAAGCAGAGGCTGGACATCACCTCCTTGTCACAGCAGGTGGAAATTTGCAGCAGGAGAGTGAGCCTAGGAAAAGGGAAGCTGGCTATAATACCACGAACCCTTCCCCCAACCACTCTACCTCCAACAAGGTTCTACCTCCAAAATTGCCACAAGTGGCCATTTACAAAAAGCTGCATTGCAATGGCAATGTGCCCCTCTTTCCTACATTTGTTATACTTTCATAATACCAGACATGCTATTTCCTAATCCAATGAGGAATGAAGACCACTCTGAAGAACAGGAAAACCCCTTCAGCATTCTGGCCCCATACTTTTAAAACATTCAGCATTCTTGCTGCTGTCCCAGTGCAGTACAACTGGCCCAATCTCAATGAAGGTGATCTCTCAATCAATTGCAGCTGAACTAGGCTGCTGTCTTTTGCCCAAAGCTTTCATTTCATTCTGTAGCATATCTTTCTGCTCACACTAATCCATTTCTTTCCAATTCAACTCTGCTCAAGTTCTCATGACACAATCAGATCACAGTTAGCTTCTCACACAAACTGCCTTTAGCCTAGTCCTGACTAAGTTCTCCCCTTAATAAGCCAAGCCTACCCAGTTTTATCTGCATTTAGATCTTTAAAACTCTGATCATAATGGTTCATCCAGCCATGCTTATAACACTGCAAGGTATCTCTTAGGCTAACATTTCAAATCCTTCTATATTCCTCCTGCAAAGGGGTTCCAAATGTCTTAAAGCCACTGTCAGGTTTCTAGCAGCAACAACATCACTCCTCTGGTGCCATTTTTCTGTTAGTTACCTTCCCATTGTTTGAAAAAAAAAAAAAAAACACTTTACCAAAAACAGCTGTTTAAATTAAAGGTTTTTTTTTAAATTTTTATTTATTTATTTTTGGCTTGCAGCCTCAAGGGGAAGCTCCATGATGGAAGAGGAAAACATGGCATAAGCAGAGACTGGACATTACTTTTGCCACAACAGGTGGAAAACAGTGGCAAGAGATTTAGTTAAACTATGGCAAGAGAGAGTTGGCTATAACATCCCTAAGCCTGTCCCTGACAATACACCTTCTCCAGCAAGGCTCCACTCCTGCAATTGCCACCAACTGGGGACCAAGCATTAAAAACATGTTTATGTGGTATCTGATCCAAACCACCATGGAGGGATATGATTTATAGGAAAATCTGGAGATCTATGACCATCTGTTGTGGTTAAGGGGACAAAGTGGGCAGAAAGTCATCATTTTGAATCTCACAAAGAATATACATGTAAAAATTTATATTTCAGTGCACAATCAATGGCATCATTCTGTCCTCTGGTGGCAGCACAGCTAAACTTCATGGACAGACAAATTCCTTGAAGATAGGAGAGCAAACTAAACTTTCAAGGCATTATATTTCAGAGTATGTTGCAATCATAAGTGTGTGTGTGTGTGTGTGTGTGTGTGTGTGTGTGTGTGTTTGTGTGTCCAAGATAAGCACTACTAAAGTTTTCTACTACATGAAGCCTCAACAGTCCTATAATTACTGGGATTGGAGGGAGATGGTTCAGTGATGGAGAGAAGTCTTATGAAGACTTATGACTTATGAGTGTAGGATATCATCTTGAGAGAGAATTCATTCTTAAAAACAGCTACTGCCGGGCATGGTGGCGCACACCTTTAATCCCAGCATCTAGGAGGCAGAAGTAGGAGGATCTTCATGAGTTTTGAGGCCACCCTGATAATACATAGTGAATCCCACCCAGGGCAGCCTGGACTAGAGTGAGTGAGACCCTACCTTGAAAAACAAAACAAAACAAAAGACCAAAACCCCAAAACAAAACAAAACAAACAAACAAAAAAAACCAGCTACCAATAGGGGAATGGCTTGTTAGGTAAAGTGCTTGCTTGGCAAGCAAGAAGACCTGGGTTCTGATCCCCAGCACCCAGGTAAAAATGCCAGAAGCTGAGATAGGTGTGGTGAATTATGCCTTTAATCCCAGCACTCAGGAGGTTTATGAAAAAAGATTGCTGTGAGCTTGAATTCAGCCTAGACTACAGAGTACATTCCAGTCACCCTGGGCTATAGTGAAACTCTAACTTCAAAATAGAACCCCAAATCATAAAGAGGTCCTAATCTATCCCCATTCATTTTAAAAAATTAATTAGGGGCTGGGGAGATGGGTCAGGTGTTAAAGGCACTTGTTACAAAGTCTGCAGGCCCAGGTTTGATTTCCCAGTCTCCAAAAACCAGATGCACAAAGTGGCACATACATTTGGAATTGGTTGCAGTAGCAAAAGGCCCTGGTGCATTCATTCTCTCTTTCTCTCAACTAAATAAATAAAATATACTTTAAAAAGTTATAAGCCAGATGTAGTGGCACACACCTTTAGTCCTAGAACTCATAAGGCAGAGATAGGAGGATTGCTATGAGTTTGAGGCCAGTCTGGGGTTACAAAGTGAGTTTCAGGTCAGCCTGTGCTACAGTGAGACCATACCTTAAAAATTATAAAATAAAAATAAATATAGCTTAGGAAGGTGATATGATTACTCAAAGGTCACATAATTATTTGGAATTATAGCTATAGATAAAATGCAGGCCTTCTTTTTTTATTTTGGGTTTTTAAGGTAGGGTCTTGCTCTGGCCCAGGCTGACCTGGAATTCACTCCATCTTCTCAGGCAGGCCTCAAACAAACAATGATAATCCTACTTCTGCTTTCCTGATGTTCAGATTAAAGGTGTGTGCCACCACACCTGACACCTTTAAAAATATATATTTATTTATTTATGAAAGACAATTAGAGAAAAAAAATGAGGGTGGGAGGAAGAGAGATGGAGAGAAAGAGAGAATGAATGGGCACCAGTGCCTCTTGCCACTTCAGAATAACTCCAGATACATGCACTTCATTTTATATCTGGCTTACATGGGTAACTGAGAAATTGATCTTTGGCTGTCAGGCTTTGCATGCAAGTGCCTTTAAATGCTTAGCCATCTCCCCAAACTCCACAGGCCCTCTTATACTCTTCCAAGTGCTACTGCTGGCAGCAAGAGTCAAGGCTAAGGACATAAATAAATCCCAGTGAGCAGGGCTCCATGTGATTGTAGATATTACACTAAATTTTATTCAACTCAACAAATGTGGAAACAAACCCCATGACAACCTTCTGAGTTGTGCTGCTACAAGTTCTATGTAGTAATACATGATAACACACACATATATAAACCATACATATAGCATATAGGATATCCCAAGAATGCCAAAGAAAGTAGGTTGATGTAAGTTTTATATGTTTTGGATAGGTAGGCTAAGATAAACAAATTCTATTTAAGATTGAATCAATACTTTTGTTTATTTATTTATTTGCAAGGAGAAAGGGACACAGAATGAGCATGGGTTGCCAGGGCCTCTTCCTGCTGCAAATGAACTCCAGACACATGTGCCACTTTGTGTATCTGACTTTACATGTGTACTGGGGAATTAAACTGCAAGCAATTTAACCACTGAGCCATCTCTCTAGTTCTAGACTGGTACTTTTAAAAGCTGGCATGAGTTCTGTTATGCAAGCTGTATATATTTGTACATGGGAGAAAGCATTAGTCTTCACACCTGATATGAAGAACTTAAAGGAAGAAAGTTTCATATTGTCTCATAGTTTTAGTCCATTGTCATGTGGTTATGATGAAGCAGTGCAATTTACATCACAACCCAAAAGCCAAGAGGGAGAGAAAGACAGACACAGAGAGAGAATGGATATGAGAATGAGAATGCCTGGGTACATACTTTCTCCTTTTCCTTTTTTTTATTCTATGTGGGCTCCCAGCCTTGGGACAGTGCTGCCTATATTCAGGGCAGGTCTATCCCTACCCCCTGAATTAATCCTCAGAAACATCCTCTGAAATGTGTTTTACTAATATTCTAGGGGCTTCTCAATCCAATAAAGGTAAACAATCAAATTTAGCCACAACATAGTTCAAATTGTTATATTTAGGTAACTTAATTGATTTCTTTCTAATCAAAATGTTAGTTAATTTTAAATAACAGAACATGAGATATTAAGGTATAAAATATACATATTCGATCACCCAATAATTCTACTTCTAAATTGTTTTAAAGAAGCACTCGTACATGGAAGCCAGGAGGTTTATGCTTTTATAATAGTAATTTGTAAGACTGCAATATGGTAAACTACTGACAGTAAAATGAAGCTGAATGAGAGCTATGAAAGGCTTTGCCTATCAGCATTCCATCATGGATAATGAAGGAGCTCATGATGCTTCACCACTCTCTGAAGAGATATTGACAGAAGCTAGATGTGGTGGCTCATTACTTTAATCCCAACACTTTAGGAGGCAGAGGTACAAGAATCTCCATGGGTTCAATGCCAGCCTGGGTTACAGAGTACGTTCCAGGTCAACCTACAGTGAGACTCTACCTCAACAACAACAAAAAAAACATTGGCAGTTAATTGTTGCTGGAGTAGGGGGACATTTTCCTCAAAGATATAGCCACTGATAAGTTGTCCATGGTCCAATAAATGTTCCCCCACCCATTTTGTTTTAAGTAATCTTAGCTAAACTTATTGGATCATACATGTACACACACACACACACACACACACACACACTAATAAAATGAATAAACTATGGCCTGTCCATTCCAACCCAACAAAGATGCTTTATATACTGACAGAAAAAATATCTATAAGGTATACTATTATATAAAATGTTGACATATAGAATTAAATATTACATATATCTGTAAAATAATATATTCATAGCTTATATAAATGCAAAACAATAGCCTGAATCACATGAAAATGAATGATAGGTTTTTATAGCTTGGGAGTGGATGGGGATATGAAGAACAAAGAGAAGACAAGATGGAGGGCAAAAACTCATCAGACTTTAGAATATTGTAACACTTTACATGAAAAATGTGTTCATATATTGTATAATTTAAATTGTTTTTAAAATATACCAATTGTTCATTTGAAACCATAAATAAAGTAGAAAGGTATTATTTAACCCTTTTTATTCCATAATTTATCCCTTTCTTCTCATGGTAAACAGTTGATTTCCTTTTTGTTTGTTTTTGACAGAGTCTCATTATGTAGCCAAAACTGGTCTGCAACTCACTAAGTTGTTCAGACTGGCCTCAAACTGACAATCCTACTGCCTCAGCCTCCTGTGTGCACCATTATGCCTTGCTTTCTTTCCATTTCTTAATTTAAATTATGAAAACATTGAAAGAAAATTTTTGATGTTTTTTTTTCCATTATCCACTTGTCTCATTATTTCTGCCATATAGAGCCAAAGAACAGTTCATGAGATATAAGCACAACATTTGGACAGATGTTGCTAAATTACCTCCAAAAAGAACATACTAATGATCCAAAGAACATTATTATCTGATAATTCTTTTGTACAATATAATTGTTTCAACAATACCTTCCACACCCAGACACACTGACTTAGCCTGAAGCCCACACTATAACTGACATCATTTTCATTGTTATTCACCATTGGCAGAACAAGTATAATGCCTGACCAAACTATGTAATAAATGAAGGTTTCTAGGATAGCGTGGGAGGGGCTAGTAGAAGTCTGGATCTGAAGAAAATTATGAAACTGAGAAAAATTAATTACTCATGTGCTATATACGACCAACAGACATATTTTTGTCTTTGGAACATATAATGCTGAATATAGTATTTTTAAAAGAAATCTGATTCAGTGCCTGAGTGTTATGAGAACAGGTTAATTCCTCCTCATTATGCTCTATTTCATATAGTTCTCCATGGATAGAGTTTATGTTATAATCTTAATATCAGTATATCTACCTGTCTTAATCCACTGTCACCAAATTTTGATTGCAGTTACCTTCTCATTGATGGCAAACAAAACCAGCCAACCAAAAGCAAGTTGTGGCTTATAGTCTTGAAGGGAAGCCCCATGATGGTAGGGGAAAGTGGCATGAACAGAGGGTGGATATAACCTCTACCACAGCAGGTGGAAAACAGTAGCAGACTAAGGGCTAATAACCTCAAGGTCTACCCCCAGCAACATACCTCTTCCAGCAGGGCTATACCTCCTAAATTGATACCATCTGGGGACCAAGCATTCAGAATATGAATTTATGGGTGACATCTGATTCACACCAACCACAGAGACCTATGGTAAGATGCTTGCCTAGCACATACAAGGCTGTGGGTTCAATCTCCAGTACTGCAAAAAGTAAAAGTAAATAATATAATAAAGTAAATTCTTATAAGGAATGAATGTTAAATATTCTTATATGGAATACATAAAAAAAGGAAAAAAAGGACTATGAGGGAAGGAATGGAACCAGTAAAAAGGGAACAGAAGGTAAAGGGGAGGGTGATAATTAAGAAAAAGGTATATGACATACATGTATGGAGATGCAATAGTGAAACCCATTACTGTGTTTCAAATTTGGATTTAAAAATTTGCAAAGTTAACTTTTCAGAATTATTTACCATTGGACATATTCTTCTTAGCCACAAACATAGTCTAATTTCTGGATTATGAAACAAATCCAACTTAGATTGATTCTAACATGTGGGCAAATTTTTCAATTAATCTCTCAAACCATACTTTGATATCTGCCATAAAACTCACAAGTTTTGCACATATTTTCTCATAACTTATATTTAGAATAATTATATTTATTTATTTTTATTTGAGATAGACAGAAAGACGGGGGGCAGAGAGAGAGAGAGAATGAGTACACCAGGGCCTCTAGCCATGGCAAACGAACTCTAGATGCATGTACCACCTTGTACACCTGGCTGATGTGGGACCTGAAGAATTGAACCTGGATCTTTAGGCTTTGCAGGCAAGCAGCTTAACTGTTAAGTCATCTCTCCAGCCCATAGAACACATAATTATTCTTGTTCATACTGAAAATATAATCCTAAACATCCTCAGATTACTTTAAAAGTATAATGATAAATGAAGGTGGTGAAAATACATTCAGTGACTCATAATTAGATAACAACCACCTTAGAAAGAAGAAAAGTACTTTTTACTAGAGAAATGTAATATGTTGCCATTATTTAGATGGTATACTGATGCTTTACAGACAAAATTATGGCTTTACAAAAATCAAAGCTAGCACTTACATTTGAAAACCCTAATTTTACATTCACAAAGGGACTTAATTAAAAAAAAAGCCACGTCTGAATTGCAAGTTGATAATTAGGACAAAACTCCTTTCCAAAAGTAATCATTAAAAGTACATTAATATTTGCAAAATATATTCTACACTGACATTAAAAATAAAACTTAGAGCCGGGCATGGTGGCGCACGCCTTTAATCCCAGCAGTCGGGAGGCAGAGGTAGGAGGATTGCTATGAGTTCGAGGCCACCCTGAGACTACATAGTGAATTCCAGGTCAGCTTGGGCTAGAGTGAGACCCTACCTCGGAAAACCAAAAATAAATAAATAAAAATAAAACTTAGTATTAAAATCATAATATAAAAAGCATAAAATGAAGCTATTATATTATAAAGTGAATACTGAATTTGGACTGCTAATGTTTGATACAGGGTTTCACTAATGTAGCCCAGGATCACTTAAAAAACTTGATCCTGGGGGGACTTCCAGTTAAGATGGCGGTGTAGGTACCACGCCAAAGCAGCCTAGGGGGGAAAAAGACCAAAAAAACTCAGCAAAATACACACTTTTACTAAAAAGTGAGGTGTATAGGAAATTGAAGCGGCAGCGGAGAAGTAGAAGAGTAATAGAGCATCCAGAGCCTGCACAGGCGGGAAAAGTGGCTCCGGCAGCTCGGCCAACCACTGCGCCCGCGGCGCAGCAGAAAGCCGCCAGACTCGGCTCGAGCCGCAGGACAAGCCAGGTGCGGGATTTTCCCCTCACACCGCGCTCTCCGCAACTCAGGAAACGTGAGGGGAGAGCGGCAGCAAGCAGCGGAGGAGCAGACCGCGAGGTAGAAGAACACGTGGAACAGCGAGACAACCCGAGCAGCCGCGGCTCTCTCCCCTCCCCCACCGCCTGAACCCAGCTCCAGCGAACAGAACAGCGGCCCGGGACCCGGCCACGCCAACTTGGGCTGGCAACGGGACCCAAGCAGGAGCAGAGTTCGGCAGCAACATCAGCGGCTCCAGCACCGGTACCAGCGGCCGCAGCAGCAGCAGACCCAGGAGCGGCAGCAGTGGCAGATCCCGCAGCAGCAGCTTCAGGGGGAGCAGCAGCAGTGGACACAGCAGCAGCAGCTTCAGCAGCAGTGGTGGCTCCAGCAGTGGCAGCTACAGCAGCAGCAGAGGCAGCAGCAGCGGCTGAGTTTGCCCCGTAGGAAAAGCAAGTGCCCAGCTCCAGAAATCAGAACAGCAGCCCAACGACCTAGGCAGCAACTTGACTGAGACCAAAATCACCCAAGGTAACTGGGATTGTACCAGGGAAGGGTCTCACTTGGTCACAAGCTGACTTGGATCCCTCAACAGACCAGAAATCTTAACCTCTTTGTTGATAGAGGATCTGGTCATTATAATAACTACTCTTGCATACATACTCGGGGCTGTTTTTGATTGAATGTGTACAGTGTTTAGTTAAATTTTAGAATCTACCTGTATTTTATTCCACTCAGCCTGCTTGAATACTCCTATAGCAGGGAAACTCAACCCCTAAGAACATCTTTGTAGATACTCTGAGAGTCTTAAGAGCCACACCTAATACCTTAAGGTCCTACCCTGAAAATATATTACATCAAATCAATTGATACAGCTAAGAATACCCAGCTAGCTAGAAAATCCAAGCATTAACTTAATCCAAGATGCAAAAATATATACATTATAACACAAGAAACACTAAAAAGCAAGACGAAATAAATCCACCTAAAAGTATTAATGCATCAGAAATGTCCTCCAGTGAGAAAGAGTTAGAGGAAATGCCTGAGAAAGAGTTCAAAAGAATAATTATAAATATGTTCAAAGAGGTCAAAGAACACATGAAAACAATCAAAGAAGAAATCAAAGAGGAAATCAAAGAGGAAATCAAAGGAATCAAAGAAGAGGCAGGACACCAATTTAATGAAATAAAGAAGGCAATACAAGACATAAATAGGGAAATAGAAATAATAAAGAAAACCCAGTCAGAATTACTAGCAATGAAGAACACAGTTAATGAAATAAAAAACTCTGTAGAAAATCTCACCAGTAGGATGGATGAGGGAGAGGTCAGAATATCTAAGCTAGAAGACCAGGTGGCAGACCTAATGCAGTCCAACAAAGAGAAAGACAAACTTATAGAAAAGTATGAGTGGGAATTTCAAGATATTCGGGACACTATGAAAAGATCCAATATAAGAATTCAGGGCATAGTAGAAGGAGAAGAACTCCACTCCAGAGGCATAGTAGGCATCTTCAACAAAATCATAGAGGAAAATTTCCCCCAAATTGGGACAGAGGTGCCAATACAGATACAGGAAGCCTTTAGAACCCCAGCCAGACAAAACCCAGAAAGAACCTCTCCTCGCCATATTATAATCAAACTTCCAAACACACACACCAAAGAAAAAATATTGAAAGCAGTTAGAGAGAAAAATCAAGTTACCTACAAAAGCAAGCCCATCAGGATTACAGCAGATTATTCAACACAAACTTTTAAAGCCAGAAGGGCTTGGAGTGATATATTCCAAGTTCTGAAAGATAACAACTGTCAACCAAGGTTACTTTATCCTGTAAAGTTATCCATTCAAATAGATGGAGAAATAAAGACATTCCATGACAAAAGCAGGTTAAAGGAGTATTTGAAGACAAAACCAGTTCTCCAGAAAATACTTGATAGAATCCTCCATGCTGAACAAAAGGAAAAGCACACATAAAAGGAACCTAGAAAAAACAAGCTATACTCAAATACCAGTTAACAGAAGAGTGCACAGGTAGAACCAGAAACACACACACACAAAAAAATGTCAAACATAAATACACACCTTTCAATAATATCTCTTAATATCAACGGTCTCAATGCCCCAATGAAAAGACATAGATTTGCAGACTGGGTTAAAAAGCAGGATCCTACAATCTGTTGTCTCCAAGAAACTCACCTTTCTACAAAGGATAGACATTATCTTAGGGTGAAAGGTTGGAAGACGGTGTTTCAAGCAAATGGGCCTAGAAAACAAGCAGGGGTTGCTATCCTAATATCAGACAGGGTAGACTTTAGTCCGACGTTAGTCAAGAAAGATAAGGAAGGTCACTTTATATTGATTAAGGGCACACTCCAACAGGAGGACATTACAATCCTAAACATATATGCACCTAACATGGGGGCTCCCAAATTCGTCAAACAAACACTATTAGAACTAAGGTCACAGATAACACCAAACACAGTGGTGGTGGGTGACTTTAACATCCCACTCTCATCAATTGACAGGTCATCCAGGGAAAGAATAAACAGAGAGGCATCTGGACTAAATGAGGTCATAGAAGGAATGGACCTAACAGATATATACAGGACATTTCATCCAAAGGCTGCAGAATATACATTCTTTTCAGCAGCACATGGAACATTCTCTAAAATAGACCATATATTAGGACACAAAGCAAATCTTAACAAATTCAGGAAAATTGAAATAATTCCTTGCATTCTATCTGACCACAATGGAATTAAACTACAGATCAGTAGCAAGAAAGGCTATAGAGCATACACAAAATCATGGAAACTAAACAATACACTACTAAATGATGAGTGGGTCAATGAAGAAATCAAAAAGGAAATCAAAAAATTTATAGAGTCAAATGATAATGAGAACACAACATACCAAAATCTCTGGGACACAATGAAGGCAGTTCTAAGAGGTAAATTTATAGCCTTAAGTTCCTATATTAAGAAATTAGAAAGGTCGCAAGTAAACGACCTAATGCTTCCCCTTAAAGCCTTGGACAAAGAAGAACAAGGCAAACCAAAAATCAGTAGACGGGAAGAAATAATAAAGATTAGGGCAGAAATTAATGAAATAGAAACAATAAGAACAATCCAAAGAATTAATGAAACAAAGAGTTGGTTCTTTGAAAGGATAAACAAGATTGATAAACCCTTAGCAAATCTGACCAAAAGAAAGAGAGAAGAGACACAAATTAATAAAATCAGAGATGAACAAGGTAACATCACAACAGATTCCAGAGAAATTCAAAAAATCATAGGGACATACTATAAAAGCATATACTCCACAAAGTATGAAAATCTGAAAGAAATGGATGATTTCCTTGATCTGTATGACCTACTTAAATTAAATCAAAATGAGATTAATCACTTAAATAGACCTATAACAAACATGGAGATCCGAGCAGTTATCAATAATCTCCCAACTAAAAAAAGCCCAGGCCCGGATGGATTCACTGCTGAATTTTACCAGACTTTTAAGGAAGAGCTAACACCATTGCTTCTTAAGCTTTTCCAGGAAATAGAAAAAGAAGGAATTCTACCAAACTCCTTCTATGAGGCCAGCATCACCCTGATACCAAAACCAGGCAAAGATAGAACAAAAAAAGAAAATTACAGACCAATCTCTCTCATGAACATAGATGCAAAAATTCTCAACAAAATATTGGCAAACAGAATACAAGAGTATATCAAAAAGATCATTCACCATGACCAAGTAGGCTTTATCCCAGAAATGCAGGGATGGTTCAACATACGCAAATCTATAAATGTAATACATTACATAAATGGGTTGAAGGACGAAAATCACATGACCATCTCATTAGTCACAGAGAAAGCATTTGACAAAATCCAATGTCCCTTCCTGATAAAAGTCCTACAGAGACTGGGAATAGAAGGAACATATCGCAATATAAGAAAATCTGTTTATGACAAGCCTATAGCCAACATATTACTAAATGGGGAAAAACTGGAAGCTTTTCCACTAAAATCAAGAACAAGACAAGGGTGTCCACTATCCCCACTTTTATTTAACATAGATTTGGAAGTCTTAGCCATAGCAATAAGGCAAGAGACACACATAAAAGGGATACAAATTGGAAAGTAAGAGCTCAAGTTATCATTATTTGCAGATGACATGATTCTATACATAAAGGACCCTAAAGACTCTCCTAGCAAGCTGTTAGAGCTGATCAAAACCTACAGCAATGTAGCAGGATACAAAATAAATACACAGAAATCAGTAGCCTTCATATATGCTAACAACAAACACACAGAGGATGAAATCAGAGAATCACTCCCATTCACAATTGCATCAAAAAAAAAAATACTTTGGAATAAACCTAACCAAGGAAGTAAAGAATCTATACAATGAGAACTTTAAATCACTCAAGCTAGAAATTGCAGAAAACACTAGAAAGTGGAGAAACATCCCTTGTTCCTGGATTGGAAGAATCAATATTGTGAAAATGGCAATCTTACCTAAAGCAATCTACACATTTAATGCAATCCCTATCAAAATTCCAAAGGCTTTCTTCATGGAAATAGAAAAAACAATCCAAAAATTCATTTGGAATCACAAAAAACCTCGAATATCTAAAATAATACTGAGCAACAAAAAAGAGGCTGGTGGTATCACCATACCTGATTTTAACCTATACTACAGAGCCATAGTAACAAAAACAGCATGGTACTGGCACAAAAACAGACATGTAGATCAGTGGAACAGAATAGAGGACCCAGATGTAAGCCCAAGTAGCTATAGCCACCTGATATTCGATAAAAATGCCAAAAATACTCATTGGAGAAGAGACAGCCTCTACAGCAAATGGTGTTTTGAAAACTGGATATATATCTGCAGAAGGGTGAAAATAGATTCTTCTTTCTCGCCATGCACAAGAATTAAGTCCAAATGGATTAAAGACCTTAACATCAGACCGGAAACTTTGAAACTGCTAGAGGAAAATTAGGGGAAACCCTTCAACATATTGGTCTTGGCAAAGACTTTCTGTATACAACCCCAATTGCTCAGGCAATAAAACCACAGATTAACCACTGGGACCTAATGAAATTACAAAGATTTTGCACCGCAAAGGACACAGTGAAAAAAGCAAAGAGGCAACCTACAGAATGGGAAAAAATCTTCGCCAGCTATATATCTGATAGAGGATTAATATCTAGGATATACAAAGAACTCAAAAAGTTAAATAATAAGGAATCAGACAAGCCAATCAAAAAATGGGCTATGGAGCTAAATAGAGAGTTCTTAAAGGAAGAAATACCAATGGCATATAAGCATCTAAAAAGATGTTCTACATCAATAGTCATCAGGGAAATGCAGATTAAAACTACATTGAGATTCCATCTCACTCTTGTCAGATTGGCCACCATCAGGAATACAAAGGATCATAAATGTTGGCGGGGATGTGCAAAAAAAGGAACCCTTCTGCACTGCTGGTGGGAATGCAGTCTGGTCCAGCCATTGTGGAAAACAGTGTGGAGGTTCCTAAAACAGCTAGAGATTGATCTACCATATGACCCAGCTATAGCACTCCTAGGCATATATCCAAAGGACTCATCTCATTTCTTTAGAAGTACATGCTCACCCATGTTTATAGCTGCTCAATTTATAATAGCTGGGAAATGGAACCAGCCTAGATGTCCCTCAACAGATGAGTGGATAATGAAGATGTGGCCCATTTATACAATGGAGTTCTACTCAGCGGTAAAGAAAAATGAACTTATGAAATTTGCAGAAAAATGGATGGAGCTGGAAAGTATTATACTAAGTCAGGTAACCCAGGCCCAGAAAGCCAAGCGCCACATGTTCTCTCTCATATGTGGATCCTAGCTACAGATGATTGGGCTTCTGCGTGAGAATGAAAATACTTAGTAGCAGAGACCAGTAAGTTGAAAAGGAGACATAAAGGGTGGAGAAAGGAAGGGAGGAAGATACTTAATAGGTTGATATTGTATATATGTAATTACAACAATTGTAATGGGGAGGTAATATGATGGAGAATGGAATTTCAAATGGGAAAGTGTGGGGGTGGGGAGGGAGGGAATTACCATGGGATATATTTTATAATCATGGAAAATGTTAATAAAAATTAAAAAAAAAACTTGATCCTTCTGCCTCACACGCTTGTGTATTTCTGTTTTAATGATATGTATTCCAAATAATATATTTTGGTGATCCCACAATTTTACCTCCCCATTCAGCCTGTTTATAATCTATTAGAGTAAGACCAATGCCATTACTTTCAGTAGTGAATGACCAATAACAGCCAAAAAACAGCACAGAGCATATTTATTATCTTTTAACTAGAAACAGAGCAGATAGCAAGCTCACGAGGTATGATTAGATTTTTTTGAGCTTTCAACAATAATAAAAAATAAGCCTTAACTGCACAGATAGTTTGGTCACTATTATAATCTCCAGGTGCACGCAAGTCAGCAGCATAAAGTAACACAAGAATCTTTGATGTGTGCCAAAAATATGGAATTCTACCTTAAACTTTCTTCTTGAATTTTCATGAACTTTATCTTAAACGCTGAGCAATTACAGTTATTTAGCCAAATATCAGCCATACACATAGTATTCTTACAAGAATCCAATCCTGCCTTCGTATTGTCAATATTCATGCTACTTTTTTTCTTTTTTTCCTAAAAATTCAATGAATCATGATTCCAGTCTCTACATGGATTGGTATTAGTGGAAATATACAAAACTGGTTTTGTTTGCAAGGCAAAATAGATTGACTTCGCATTTGGTGGCAAGCTGTGTACCCTAACTTTTATCTTTTATTGTCTTCATTAATAAATTTAACTATATTCTATGTGCCCTGAGATATTAAATGACATGCTAATGATTGTACACGTTTAACTTATACTTCATTCCACTCAATTTGAACCCCACGTAAGTATTTTAAATTTTTACACAGGATTGTAACCAAAGCAATTATAAAATTTACTAGTTGTGTAGCTAAGACAGTATACTAATAAGGCTTTTAACTAAGAGTTGCATGTTTTATGCATTGTTAATTTGTTAGGAGCAACTCTTAAAATTCCACCTCTAGTTCTATCATCAGTGAGTGCTTTTCATTTTGCTTAGTTCTATGTGGGTATTCAGATTTACTCTTTTCCTTCTCTGTAGATCAACACTTTATTTTTCCTTCATCAAACATAAATGCTAAGCTTCCAACTGAATACCTTCCAAGGGGAGCTTAGCACTCAAACAATATAGTACGAGGTATAATGCCTAGCAGAGAAATAAGATCATAACAGGCATTCAGTAAATGTTTGTCTTTCATAGAATGAGTGGATTGTAAGGCAGTTGTCTCAGTTATACACTGTTCATCACATGCTTAAACTAATTTTGTTTAACTTGGAAATTTGGGTAATTGAATTTCATTAAACTTCAACTATAAATCCAATTAATCGAAATTAAAAAATGGATTTACTGGTATGCAGAAAAGCTAAACTGTTTAGTCATAGTTGCTAGAACAACATTAGTCGATAGAGGAAAAGAGAGCAAAATTACTTTCTGTTAAGCATTTCATTCAACTAAATGAAGGGAAAAATTTAAGAAAAACACCAAAGAGATATTAGCTAATGTCATTTCCTCTACATTTATCTTTGTAGTTTTTTTCACATATTTATTCCTGTGAAACTTCCTAGTGTAAAGTTAATTTTATTGTCAGAATGACTTTCCCTGTATGCTTAGGTACATAATAATATTAGTGAAGGCCTTATATAAATATAAAATTATATTCTATAACAGACTATATTCGGCATTTATTTTTGCTAATATTCAAGTTACCTATTTAGATGATGCTGTATAGAGTATCAGGTAATCTGCCAACTTGCTATTAGACTATTTGCTAATAATATTCAGTTTTTCTTGATAGCTTTGAAGCATATTGCACACTTGTCATCTATGACATTAATAAGTAACTATTACTCTTTTGAGACAGGTTATACTCACAAACTGTTAAGTTAATGGCTTTAGTCCAACATGTTTAGTTGGTTACAGAACAATTGCAATGGCAAAAACATTAACAATGCAGTTCATGGTTCGGTTCTCCCATCTTACAGTACAGGTTCCTGAAAATAAATAAGAAGAGGACTTTGATTTATCAGTAAACATCAAAATTAAAAGGCAAGGAGCTGGGGAGATAGCTCAGTGGGTAAAATGTTTGCTATGTAAGCATGAGGACCTGAGTTTGATCCACAGTACACATATAAAATGCCATGCATGGTAGCATGCACCTGTAATTCTAGTACTGGGGAGGCAGAGACAGGAAGATTCCCTGGGACTCTTAGGTCAGTTAGCCTGGATTAATTGGTAAATTCCAGGCCAGTGACATACCCTATGTCTAAAAGAGGATCACATGGGGCTGAGGAGATGGCTTAGTGGCAAAAAGGGCTTGCTCGGGCTAGAGAGATGGCTTAACGGTTAAGTGCTTGCCTGTGAAGCCTAAGGACCCCGGTTCGAGGCTCGATTCCCCAGGACCCACATTAGCCAGATACACAAAGGGGCGCACACATCTGGAGTTCATTTGCAGTGGCTAGAAGCCCAGGCACGCCCACTCTCCTTTCTCTCTCTGCCTCTTTCTCTCTCTGTCGCTCTCAAATAAACAAATAAACCAAAAAATAAATAAATAAAAAGTGCTTGCTTGCAAAAAAGATCATCCTCCAAGGCTCAAGGACCATTGTGAAAGAGGTAATAGAAAGTATATAACAGCCAAAGGGTAGGGAGGAATGGTCTGGAACACTGTCTTCCATACACAAAGAAGTCAGTGCATTCATGACTTCATAACAATAGTTGTTAATCTGCACAAGGCCTACATAATACTTGGCCCATCAACATGTCATAGGTGATGGCAGAGGGCAAAAATTTGACATTAAAAACAGAAGATGAAATAGCTGGAAAGAAGGGGTTCAGTAGAAGGGGAATTAGAGACAAAGGAATGTGGCGGGAGGAGATTATTATCAGGGTACATTACATATAAAAATAAATTTAAATTTATTGACAATCTCTTTGTGTGTGCATATATATATTTGGAAGTTGTCAATAATTTTATTTTTAAAATTCCAAATGAAAAAAAAATGAGGTAGATGGTATTCTTAAGGTTGTTTTCTAGCTTCTATATGCACACAAGTATACATGTACCTACACACTCATGTGTGCTCACATACATACAGGTATGCATACACTCATTCATGTACCACACACACACAAAGAGTACCAGGTAGTGGGGAATGCACAACACAGATATACACAAACACACTCTTGTAATTTGAATGTAAAATGTCCCCTTTACGCTCATGTGTTTTAATACTTTGAATATCCAAGATAGAGCAACAAGATTTGGTGTTTGTCCTGCTGAGTTTTGGTCTTGTTTTGACACAATATTTCCTAGCTATGCCATTAACCTTCTCTTATGGAACAGAAATGTTTAATCTGTGGCATAATGTGTTAGAATTCTATAATTCATATTTTTATTTTACAGGGCTCACAGTTAAAAGGCCACCTTGAATCTCAGATGAGACCTTACACTTTGGAATTTTGAAACATACTGGAACTCGTAAAGACTAGGGGTACTTTTAAAGTTGAACTGGATGCATTTTGGATCATGAGATGGCTATGAGTCCATGGGGTCCAGAGGCAGAATATGGAGATTTAAATGTAAAATGTTACCTATAGATTCATGTGTTTGAATTGTTATTCCCCATTTGTGGTGCTATTTGGGAAGGTTGTGGAACCTTTAGGAGGTGGAGTCTTTCTGGAAGAAGTGAGTCACTGGGGCCAGAACTTGAGGTCCAGGCCCACTTGCTTTCTCTATGAATATGACTCTGGCTCCCTGCTTCTGTAATGATTTATCTGTCATGATGGGCTTCCCCTCGAAACTGTTACCTGAAAATAAAATCTTTCCTTCTTTGAGCTGCTTCTGGTTAAGTATTTTATCCCAGAACAATAAAGTAACTAATATAACTCTTTTCATATATTTCAATAGTATTGATTTCAACTTGTTATAGCTTCACATTTCATAACAGCATGAAGCCTTACTTGTGACTAGATACACAAAGTAATTTTAATAAAGTTGTCAGGATTTTGAGCTAAATTGGCAGCTGTTAACAAGTATAAATTGACTTTATTGGAACTTTGCTTCTGTGTAAATTTATTTAGGATCTCTTACCATCGGATGTGGTATCCCAAAAGCATGAGCTGGCTGTGTGAAAGCCATATGCACTCCTCTGGACCACAGCACAAGTCACTACAAATAAAGTCACAGACTGAGTTTTACAGAAAAAAAAGGCAGAATAAGGATTGAAGTGTTTAGAGTTCAGACATCTAAAACCCGAAAAACCAAAATAATCCAGCCAATGGACAAAAAGAAAGACTTTCATCTTGATTACTGGTCATCATGTCTTTATCCTTAGGACCCTGCCAATCTATTGAACCACTACAATAATCATATGTGACTGCATTGCAGAAAAATTCTGCGTCATATTATGGGTTTTGTGCCATTGGCAGATTTCAGACACAGAAATACAAGAAATACTCATTCTTAGTTTGTGGAACTTCACAGGCCTATACACAGGCATGGGATTTCTGAAAATTAGACAGTTTAACTGAAGGGTGCCAATGAACAAAGACAACAGGTGTTACAAGGGGAAAGTAGCTTGAATGGCTTTTGAGTGTAAGACCTCCATTTTATATATTATCTTATGTTATATTTAAATAAAAATTCTTCCTACCCTATCAACATCCAGCTATAGTGCCTATTCTCAAACTTCAAAGAAAATCAGAAATGCAAAGGTGTATAAACTAGTACAGAAGGACACAGATACTCACCAATGTATTTATAAGCTTTCCCCAGTTTAACCAAATGTGCTAGGGATTGCTCCACTATGCTTGCAGTCCACTGATTGATATTGTTCTGGTTGTAGTCCTCTCCTCCTAGGATCTCATCAACACACTGGGACAGAGAAAAGTACAATTAGCCTAAAGAAATAATTTTGACACATACTGCAAGTGAACATTGTCTATTCCAAGCATAACATGAGGGCTGGAGAGATGGCTTAGCGGTTAAGCGCTTGCCTGTGAAGCCTAAGGACCCCGGTTCAAGGCTCGATTCCCCAGGTCCCATGTTAGCCAGATGCACAAGGTGGCGCACACATCTGGAGTTCGTTTGCAGTGGCTGGAAGCCCTGGCACACCCATTCTCTCTCTCTCTCTGTCTGTTGCTCTCAAATAAAAAAATAAACAAAAAAACTAAAAAAGCATAACATGATAAGGCATTTTAGGCAGGCTTGGTGGTACAAAATTTTTAATCCCTGCACTCTGGAGGCAGAGGTAGGAGGATTGCTGTGAGTTTTGAGGCCAACCTGAGACTACAGAATGAATTCTAGGTCAGCTTGAGCTACAGTGAGATACTACCTCGAAAAAAAAATTCTATGAATCTAATGTTTATTGTGCACTGCCTCTAATTTCTTAAGAGTTTTCAAAGAAGTACCACATTCATTATCTTACTGTACAAAATACTATGGGCATATAAAGATAAATTTTGTCAAGACCTCTGTGATAAAAATGTTAATCTAGCAGAGACAGTAAGTAATAAGTAAATTCTAATACTTCTAAAATGAAAGAGACTAATTATAGGCAGTTGTGGTAGTTTGATCTGGGTGACTCCATAAACTTAGGTGTTCTGAATGCTAGGGTCCCAGCTGATGGAGATTTGGGAGTTAACACCTCCTGGAGGGAGTGTATTGTTGGGGGCAGGCTTAAGGGTATTATAGCCAGTTTCCCCTTGCCAGTGTTTGGCACACTCCTGTTCCTGTTGTCCACCTGATGTTGGCTAGGAGGTGGTGTCCACTTTCTGCTCATGCCATCGTTTTCCTCTGCCATCGTGGAGTTTCCTCTCAAGTCTGTAAGCCAAAATAAACCTTTTTTCCTACAAGCTGCTCTTGGTCGGGTGACTTCTGTCAGCAATGTGAACCTGATTGCAACAACAGTTATGTCATAAAATGATACAAGGCAGATAGTAGATTAAAAGGGGATGATATTAATTGGTTAAAGAATGGCTTTAAAACAGATGGGATTGAAACTATGACTCAGATGCTAGAAACAATGGGAAAAATATCAAAACTTATTTCTCATATATAGTAATTATATTCTCATTCATACTTCATACTATGTAATTGCTCAGCTACAAAACAACTAGCACATCTACCACTGAAAGTAAATAAAGATGCTCTCAAAAAAGAAAGTCAAATAATTTCCCATTCTGCTTACCTAAATCCGGATTAAGAGCACTGACTTTAGTATTCACATCTTAGGTTTTAAGACTAAATCTGCACCTATCTGCTGTGTGACTGCAAGGAGGTGACCTATCCTCAAACCACTGTTTTGATGGTGCTTTCAGGAAGGATAACAGCATCATATTCTCAGGTTTTAGAAGAGATGAAATGAGGTAATAAATGTCAAGTAATAAATCACAAGAAGTGGCACAGAATGAACACATAAATAACTATTGTTATCACTATCACTGCTGTTATTTTATATTCAAGGGATAGAATGTGGTAAATATAGTATTCATTTGGATTCATTTATTTTTTTTAAAGATGTACTTAAGCCAGTTATATTTTTGTTTATTTTTATTTATTTATTTGAGAGTGACAGAGAGAAAGAGGCAAATAGAGACAGAGAGAGAATGGGTGCGCCAGGGCTTCCAGCTGTGTGACTGCAAGCAGGTGACCTATCCTCAAACCACTGTTTTGATGGTGCTTTCAGGAGGGATAACAGCATCATATTCTCAGGTTTAAGAAGAGATGAAATGAGGTAATGAATGTCAAGTAATAAATCACAAGAAGTGGCACAGAATGAACACATAAATAACTATTATTGTCACTATCAGTGCTGTTATTTTATATTCAAGGGATAGAATGTGGTAAATATAGTATTCATTTGGATTCACTTGTTTTTTTTAAAGATGTACTTCAGCCAGTTATATTTTTGTTTATTTTTATTTATTTATTTGAGAGTGACAGAGAGAAAGAAGCAGATAGAGAGACAGAGAGAGAATGGGTGCGCCAGGGCTTCCAGCCACTGCAAACGAACTGCAGACGCGTGCGCCCCCTTGTACATCTGGCTAATCTCTCCAGCCTTGGATTCATTTATTGTAAATATATGTGTGTGTGTGTGTGTGTGTGTGTCAGACAGAATGGGCATACCAGTGCCTCTTGCAGCTGCAAACACACTCCAGACTCAGGCACCACCTTGAGTATCTGGTATTATGTGGGTAGTGGGGAATCAAACCCAGGACAGGTTTAGCAAGCAAGTGCCTTTAACCACTTAGCCATCTCCTCAGCCCTAATTCATTTTCAAACTATAACTTAAAACACATGCATGCAGGGCTGGAGAGATGGCTTAGCAGTTAAGCGCTTGCCTGTAAAGCCTAAGGACCCCGGTTCGAGGCTCAGTTCCCCAGGTCCCACGTTAGCCAGATGCACAAGGGGGCGCACGCGTCTGGAGTTCGTTTGCAGAGGCTGGAAGCCCTGGCGCGCCCATTCTCTCTCTCTCTCCCTCTACCTGTCTTTCTCTCTGTGTCTGTCGCTCTCAAATAAATAAATAAAAAAATTAAAAAAAAAACAAAAACAAAAAAACATATGCATGCAAACATGTATCTTCATTTACTACAATAGTAAAGATGCATAAAGATGCAAATTAATATGTAACCTTCAGCTGGTGTGGTAGTTTAAATGTATGCCCCACCCCCAGATTCAGGTGTTTATTAAACTTACAACCTGGAATTCCAGCCACCTGGCTGGAGAAGGTATCACTGGGGGGCGGATCTGAATTCTAGCCCAAAGTTCTGCAGAGAGGTTTGAGCTTTGGGGGTCCAGCTTGCCACCAGTTACTGTCTGCTGGTGTGTGTGTGTGTGTGTCTGTGTATGTGCACTTTCTGGTGGTGGTTTTACTCTGCTTGGATCAGTAAAAGACAGGCAGCTTCTTCCACCATTGATGGAGCTTCCCCTAGGTCTGTAAGCTTGAAATAAATAACTTCTTCCCACGAAACTGTGTTTGGTTGGATGCTCATCCCAGCAACATAGAGCTGTCCACTAAAGTTGGATAATATGAAACTTTTACTAATAATAAAATATATAAACAGAAATTATATCATTTAATTTAAAGGGGCTAATGAAAGTAACGTGAGTCAAATTACTCTTGAAATTTTAATAATATGACAGGGATGGAACAGGGAGGAGCCTAATGGGGTGTACAACAGGTTTTTTTTTTTTTGTTTTGCTTGTGTATTTGTGTGTAATGTGGTATGTTTGGTGTGTAGATATGGTGTATGCATATTGATGTGTTCTTGAGGCACCCCAAATGTTTGCCTGCTGCAGGGGTCACTTGATTACAGAGGCTGAAGTTGGATGTTGGGTGAACCATTCCATTGCTTTTCTGCCTTGTCTTAGAGATGCAGTCTTTTAATAATTTCATAACCTGCTGTGGGGGCATCTGAAGGTTATCCCATCCTGCAGGATTTGGGTTACAGGTGCATCGCTACACCTAACTGTTTTATGTGAGATCTGGAAATTTGAACTGTGTATGCTCAGCCCCCTTCAGGCTCTCATGCTCGCTTGCTCAGGAAGCACACTTAACTGCTGAACCATCTTTCTAACACAGAATAGGGTTTTAATCCTGTCTTTACCACTACCAAGCTGATGACCTCAGGCCAAACCTTTTCCTCTCTTCAGAAGGCCTTTCTTTAATGGGAAAGCATAAATATACATTTGTTTATTTTTGTTGTTTTGTTTATCAGGTCATCTAATAGAACTACTCCCTGTTTCACTCTAAAAAAGAGAAAACACTATTGAAACATTACTGCTTTGCTGATTACTATTAACATTTAACTTAACTAATTAACGAGGAAGCACACACTGCACATTGAGAACTTTACACAACACTGTGTTCCCCAGGACCAAATGCTGGACCTAGGCACATGGCAGGTACTCAATTAATGTTCATTGTTGAAACAATCCTGGACATCCTAAATTAAACACATTTTAGACCAAGTTTCAAGTTATTTCATTTGTAACTCATTTTTGTTTGTGAAATTTTCCTTTCAGGAGTGGAGGAAATTATAACATTAACAAGTACAAATATATATATATAGTACTGAGAAATGAATAGCTGTAACAGTTCAGCAAGAAAAAATACATTTGTGTGGGAGCTCAGAGCAAAAATCTAAGGGAAAGTAAGTAAAATGAGTAAGGAATTAAAAAAGACAGATAAAACTATTGTAATATATATATAATATATATATATAGTAATATATATATTATATATAATATATATATATAGTAATATATATATTATATATTATATATATATATATAACTATTGTAATATACATTGTAATTGTCTAGAAAGGGCTCAAATCTTTTAAAATAGTGCTCATAGTCTCAATCCTTTCCAGTGTCTTGATGGAAATGTTTTTACAACATAAAAAAGTTGATTAGACAAGAAAAGAAAAGGAGGGAAGAGCAACATGTAACACAACATGTAGTAAACCTTGACTTTTTTTGTAATCCCATCTGTTGCAGTCAGGTTCACATTGCTGGTAGAAATCACCCAACCGAGAACAGATTGTGGGGGAAAAAGTTAGGTTTATTTTGGCTTACAGGCTCGAGGGGAAATCTCCATGATGGCAGGGGAAAAGATGACATGAGCAGATGGTGAACATCACCCCTTGGCCAACATAAGGTGGACAACAGCAACAGGAGAGTGTGCCAAACACTGGGAAAGGGAAACCGATTATAACACCCATAAACCCGCCCCCAATAATACATTCCTCCAGGAGGATTTAATTTCCAATTGCTACCAGCTGGGGAACCCAATCTCTAGAAGACCTAACTTTATGGGGGACACCTGAATCAAACCACCATGCCATCCTTTATGGAAACATTTCAAGTGCAATTTGAAATTTGACTCTGTAAATTTATATCAAGTTGATTTCAGTTAAATGATTTGTATTATTAAACATCTTCTCACAAATATTTAAGTAAAATTAATGCCTCCAGTAAGC
The DNA here is from genome assembly GCF_020740685.1 of Jaculus jaculus. Taxonomy (NCBI): domain Eukaryota; kingdom Metazoa; phylum Chordata; class Mammalia; order Rodentia; family Dipodidae; genus Jaculus; species Jaculus jaculus. The sequence goes on from NC_059125.1 coordinate 38,646,378, forward strand.
TAGGTGTGGTAGCACATGTCTATAATTCCAACACTTGAGAGGATGAGGTAAGAACATCACGAATTGAAGGCCAGCCATGGCTACACAACTAAAGTTTGTCTCATAAAGCCAAAGGAAACCAAAAATTAAAATAATAAAATGTATCTAGTAGCTTTTGTACCATGTATCTGTTGACCCCATATACATACATACACACACTTTACAGTTTAAGAAGTATAGTTATTTTAATTTCATAAAACATAAGTAGCAAATACACTAACATTCCTCTCCCAATCCTTTCCTTTGCAATCCTCAATCCTATTCCCCAGATAAAACACCTTCAATGTACTAATGCTTGCAATTACTTCTCCTAAGGATTAATAGCATATTTCCAAGTAACATTTATTCAAATATTTCTTTTCTGTTGTTGTTTGATTTTTCAAGGTAGGGTCTTGCTCTAGCCCAGGATGATCTGGAACTCACTCTGTAGCCCAGGCTGGCATCAAACTCACTATAATCCTCCTACCTTAACCTCCCAAATTCTGGAATTAAATGCATGCACCACCACTCCCTGCACATCTATTTTTTTAGGCATGTTACACCACTCCCAACTTTATTTTATTGTTTTTTTATTAAATTTTCAATTATTTATTTTATTTATTTGAGGGAAAGAAAGAGGTAGATATATATAGAGAGAATGGGCACACCAGGGCCTTCAACCACTGTAAATGAACTCCAGATGCATGCACCACCTTTTACATCTGGCTTATGTGGGTCCTAAGGAATTGAACCTGGGTCCTTTGGCTTTGCAGGCAAGCACTTTAAAAACTAAACAATCTCTCAGCACTCAACTAGTTCTTTATTCCAGAATTATAGATAACGTCTACAGAATTCTTGCCACAACAGATGAAAATTTAGTTCAATTAAGCTACCTGCCACCTTCCTCCTTCCTCATACTCCCTTCTCTCTAAATAGTGAATCAATATATTTACTTCAATACAATTATCTTCATAGAAGCATGCTTCTTTCTCACTCTCAGCGTTTCTTTGCATAGGGAATTTTTTCCCCCTTACCACTACTGGCCTCTTATCCAATCATTCCTTCCTTACTATAAAAATGGAGTAAGTTATCTGTTTGTTTGGTGACCAATATTGTTCTACCATTCTCACCTGAAAAAGCTAATCTCCCAAACATCTCCACCCTGACAGATGTTAGATATCAGACTGTTTTTGTGTTGAATCAGACTTTCCCTTGGATGCATACAAAGCCAATACTGTAAGCTCTGAACTAAGAAGGAGATAGTAAAACAAGCTACAATTATCAACCCACTTTTATCCATAATAGAGGTGGTATTTCATTCTCTTTCTAATAACACTTTTGTCTTTTTACATAATTCAAACTTGGGAGAGGAAAAATCCACTAAAAAATCTCCTCAAATGATGCTGGCATCCTTTCTTTCATATGCCTTAACCAAGGATGACCCCTCTTGAGTTTTCACTTTGAAAAATGAAATTACCATTACCTCTGCCTCTCAATTTCTCTCATTTGTGCTTTGGCATTATCAAGGTATTGAAAAAATGCATTATTCTTTTAATAAGAAACTATTCCAAAATACATTCAATATATGTACATACATTTCTAAATAGGTTAAATAAATATTCTAATACATTCTTTGCTATTAAAATATGGCAGGATTTTCAGGTGCCAGTCTAGCCCTATCAGTTGTTGAATAAGGCGCGACCAACATGAGTTATGAATGAGCTGATTCTCTTTGAGAACTAGGCAACTACTGTCTCTGAACGAACTTATGGCCATAAAAAATGCCTACAAGACAGGGCCAATTCAGCCCAGACTTAACTCCATCAGGGCTTGCTGGGACACAGGCCTCAACAGCCACACCCACAGTTAAAGATTTCCTTCTTGGTCAGCTCAGTGTTTATCCTAGTACTTGGCAGAGTTAAAGATGACTCAGGACTGTTAAGGTGCTCCTAAGTACCTTACCACAGTGAAGTCTGGAGGGATAACAATAGAATAATTAAAATTCATCTGCTAAAAGCTGTTCCCAAAGAGAAATTCTTTTCTATTAGCCCAACAATGGACTAGATTTCATGCTTCAAATAGTCTCCTGAAGATTTTTGGAAGATCAATCTGTAAAAGATGCTAAGTGAAGCTGTTTCCTATCATATCACACTAAAATACACACACAATATCCAAAAGCAGATATTTCTAGGGTAGTTTATGTATTTGCTATAATTTTAAATATATTATACATATACTTTCATATTATTAAAAGTACACACACATGCACACACATGCTTTTATAACACTAACATAAAATACTGGTTAGCTGGAGAGATGATTCAGCAGTTAAAGATGTTTGCTTGCAAAGCCTGCTGGCCTGAAGTCCAATTCCCCAGTACCCTTGCAAAGCCAGATGCACAAAGTAGCACATGCATCTGGAGTTCATTTGCCACACAAGAGGCCTTGGTGTGCCTATTAATATTCTTTCTCTCTCCCTCTGTCTCCTTTCACAAAAAAATAAATAAATAGTGGTTGGTCTTCTGGAATAAAAGTTCTTTTATTCACAAGACAGGATATCAAGTTTAGAAAATAGCAAACCAAGCCAGATACACAAGGTGGCACATGCATTCTCTGCAAGAGCTAGAAGCCCTGGAGTGCTCATATTCTTCATTCTTTCTCTCTTTGGAAATAAATAAATTAATAATTAATTAAAATAAATAGAGAAAAGAACAAGTAAGAAAAAGAAGCAAACCAGTTTTCTAGACAGCGTTTAAGTAGCTCTTTCTGAGTAGCCCTGAATATGCCTCACTGCATTTAACAAACCATACAAGCAGCTCTATCAAGATGGAATACTTAAAATTGATGGTTAAAAACTAATATTTCTAATTTTGCACTTAAAATTAAAGCATAGATTTAAAAATTTTTCACCAATACAAGCTTCAAGATGAACAAGCATGCTTAACTCACTTCTTTGACAATATTGTGGGCTTCGTCAGCATTGAAGCCAACCTATAAAGAGAAAAGAGAAAATTGCTTTCAACACAGGCTTCCTTTCATTTGCATATATGGTAATAATACAGAATATCCTCAACTGGCCTAAAAGGTATCCTTCCCCAAAGAATTAAATATACAGAATGCTTCCCCACCTCCCTTCCTATAGAGTCAATAAGTCCGGGCAGCAAGGGCTAGGCAACCATATAATTTTACATAATAGTTCCTTTAATCTCTGAGCAGCCTCCCCAGCCCTAACTGTATCATTTTGAAAAGTGCTTTATATTAGCGATTCTGATGGGCATCTTAGTATCACTGGATAATACAGCTCAGTGAATAAGCATGAAGTGGTTATAATTATGTTATGTGTTATCAGTGTACACGAAATGGTTTTAGCCACCTGAGACAATGAAGTGGCCTATAAGACAAGAATTCTTGGGCTGAAGAGATGGCTTAGAGGTTAACGTACTTGCCTACAACACCAAAGGACCCTGGTTCAATTCCCAGGACCCATGCAAGCCAGATAGAGGCACAAAGTAGTGCACATGTCTACAGTTCATCTGCAGTGGCTAGAGGCCCTGGTGTGCCCATTCTATCTTCCTCTTTCTCTCTCTATCTGTCTCAAATAAATAAGTAAACAAAAATAGAGAATGCTGAAATGGCTATTTTAAATTCTATTTAACTTATGCAAAAAGTGGATTTCCTGAATTAAAGATTAGAGCAATACTTAATCATTCAAAATTAACAGAACTTTAATTCTATAAATTGGTCTGACAATAAGTTATCTCTTTTTTCTTTGGAGTAGCTTGTTAGAATGTTGAAAGAACAGCCACAGTCAAGGACATACAAGCATTCTGAAGTGCAGAAGTAGGTTATGTGGTAAGATTTCTATCTGAACCAAGATAGTTCAGGTAATGCAAAAATTACTTCCATGGAGAGACTGCATTTTTATTTTAAAAAACAGTATGCAACTTAAAACTACTTTAGGGCTGGAGGGATGGCTTAGTGGTTAAGGCATTTGCCTACAAAGCCAAAGGACCCAGGTTTGATTTCCCAGGACCCACGTAAGTTAGCCAGATGCACAACAGGGCACACATATCTGGAGTTCATTTGCAGTGGCTGGAGGCCCTGGTGCACTCATCCTCTCTCTCTTCCGCTTTCTCTGCCAAATAAATTAACAAATAAAAGCAAACTATTTAAAACTACTTTAAACAAGTAACTTCTAAAATTATAACTGAATTTGTGATTTAATTTTTAACTCAATTACCCTATAGATTACCCTGACAAAACATCTAGATACTTAGATATTTAGAAGCATTATGAAAAGAGGTTTCATAATTTTGCCCTATGAAAAACTGACATTTTATATAACAGTTGCATCCTTATCTACTGTCAACATTGGCCTAAATATCAAAGGATACATCTTTCATCAGCTTTGAAAGCCATATGAACATAGCAGGTGGTCATGGTAACACACTGGAATTTCACTTCTTTTGGGATCTTCATTTTTTCTTCTGGTGCTAGGATTGGAATCCAGTGCTAGGCAAGCACTCTAGCACTGAGCTACATCCCTAGTCCTATTTCTTTTTAAATAAGTATTTAGGAAGTACTGAAGGTAAGAAACCCTTGTATCCTGGATAGGGGATATATCTATGGGAGACGCGACTAATGTAGGTGTTTGTTTATGTCTCAAGTCCTTATTCCTAACATTATGATTTTTTAAAAATTTTTTGTTCATTCTTATTCATTTGAGAGTGAAAGAGAGAAAGAGGCAGAGAGAGAAACAGAAACAGACAGAATGGGCACGCCAGAGCTTCCAGCCACTGCAAACGAACTCCAGACGCCTGCGCCCCCTTGTGCATCTGGCTAACGTGGGTCCTGGGGAATCGAGCCTTGAACTGGGGTCCTTAGGCTTCACAGGCAAGTGCTTAACCGCTAAGCCATCCCTCCAGCCCCATTATGATTTTTTTTTTTTTTACCATCGACTTGTCAGTGTGCAGGCTACCTGCAACACAGAACTGGTTCATTATCTATGGTTTCAGCTTTTAGAAGCCCATATCTTAAAAAAATTCTCATTGGCCCAGAAGCCTTTTGCAAGGATCCATATTAATGCAGCATTTGATGCTGTGCCTCCACCGTATCTTTTATTTTCCTGAACTATTTACCAGTGGCTACCACCAGACAGAAAATGTGTCTTATTGTGTCCTCCCCAGCAGTTGCTGCAATTCAATAGTCCTCGTCCTCCAGGAGGTTACATGGAAGCAAGAGCTGTAATGTAACAGAAGCCTGGGTTCAAATGCAGCATTGTGCCATTGCTAGCAGTTTCCACCTAGGGCAACTCAGTTAGTCGCCATTAAAAGTCCCCATCAGTAACAGGAAGATAACTGACATCATGGAGTTCTGCTGAGACTTAGGGAAACTGATTAAGTGTGCAAGAGCTCTTAATCCAGAAAGCACCTCCTCCAGCCTACCAAAGAGAAAGTTCTCAGGGGCAGGAGCCCACGTGCCACCAGGGCAGGAATCTAAGGGCTGTGGCCCCAACTCCAGGGGACACAAAGGGGGGGGAAGGAGAGAAAAGACCGGTTTCCCAGGCCAAGCTGGCAGACGGGCGGTGCCCGCCACCCCCACCGTGCATCCAAATCAGGCCGTCTCTCACAGGGCCTGCTCCCACGCCCCAAGCGCTTCCAGCTAGTCCAGCCACCGCGACCATCGGCCCACCCTCAGGACCCCGGACGGGGACCCAGGGACCAAAGCGGGCAGGACGAATTCCCCGCATCGCGCTGCACCGCACCGCACCGCTTAAAGCACCCAGGCTCATAGGACACGCATCATCATCCTAACTCTCCCGTCCTCCTGCGAAAGGAAACCGACCGCGACACAGGGACCCCGAACCCAGGCGGGCGGGGCTGAGGGGCGCTCCCTGGCGGGGCTGAGGGGCGGTACCTCGTCGCAGTGGCGGTGATATTCCTCCATGGTGGCTCCGGCTCGTCCCAGGGGCGGAGCAAGGCGCAGGTCGAGCTCTGCGGCCGCGCACTGGCCTCCTGGGAGGCCCCGCCCCCACTTATGGCCTAGGGCCTGTCTCTAACGCAGTCCCCGCCTTTGTGCGGTACTGGTGCCACGTTCTGTGGACGCTGTTGGGGGAGGGTCAAAAGAAATGGAGGAGGCCCTCAGAGGGGTGTGAACAGTCTCTTGCTCCGGGACCCTGATTAGACTTCAAAACAGGCCCTTCTTCGTGCTGCCTCCACCCGACCTTTCTGAAAGTAAGAAATACATGTTAAAATCTAATTAGATAGGATGACCTTGCATCAGTCAGAATACACTGCACACAAATGGAGGTTATTCAGCAAATAAGGGTAGTAATCTTGGGCAAACAGCTTCAATTTTGTCCACTTACTGATTACTCTTTACATTACTTGGAATTACTCCTCAGATTCAATATTGCCTTATGAAAACACTATAATATTATGAAAACATAATCCTATTTTCAAACGACTTGTAAGGATTACAACACATTTATCAGCCCAACTTATTATCTCATAGTTTTGAAAGTTGGCTATCTAAAATAGATCCATAGGCTTTTGTTCTTTCTGGAGGCTCTGGAACAAACTTTCCTTGCTGTTTACAACGTGTAGCACTTCCCTGCACTCCTCTAATTTCAAAGGCAGCTGCACCCCGTCACCTATAGGATTCTTTTTAAAATTATTAAATGTTTATATTTATTGAGGGAAATATAAAGCCAAGGAAAAGTTCCGACATGACTAGAGATCCCACGTGGAAGGCCTGGGGGGGGGGGAGCAAGCAAAGAAGAGAGCAAAGAAAGTTCAAGGAGCTTCTGCCATGTGAGGAGCTGGAGGAGATAAAGGGACCCACAGCTGGAAGTTCCCAACTGGTCAGAGCTCACCTATATAATTCTTAATACCATTCATAAAGTAGTTTTGTCTATGTAAGATAATACATTAACAGGTTGTGGGTATTGCCGTGTAGGCATCTTTTGGTGGAGAACACTATTCACCCTATTGCAATCACTTTTTTGTCCTCCCTTTCCAACCTTGCTCATATCATGTCCCATAGAGAAACTGATCTATCTAAAAGTATGAACTAAATGTTTCTCACATGCTATACAAGTGTTTTTCTATTAAGCTACATTCTCACTCTTTTTTAAAATTTTTATTTTGAGATAGGGTCTGATAAATTGTTCAGGGAGGTCTGGAAATTGTTACCCTTATTCAGCCTCCTGAATAGCTGGGGTTAAGGTCTGTGCCACCAGGTGGCGATAGAGAAGCTAATCTTTATATGGGGCACTGACATAAGCTAAAAGGAATTTATTTACATCTTCATAAGGTTTGACTATTAAAAATATTTTGTTAAGAGGGTACTTAATAGGTTGATATTGTACATATGTAAGTACAATGATTGAGATGGGGAGGTAATATGGAGAATGGAATTTCAAAGCGGAAAGTGGGGGGGGGGGGGGAATTACCATGGGATTTTTTTATAATCATGGAAAATGCTAATAAAAATTTTAAAAAAATAAAATAAATTGAAAAAATATTTTGTTTATATTTCTAAAAGGAAAAATAAAATAGAAGATGTATTGAAATAAATTTGTATCACCTTACCAATAAAGTATTTTAAAATGTTTTTATAAAACTTTCAATCTCATTTTTTTATGAGTAAAGTATTCTATATATTTTTATTGCTTTAAATAGCTATAAGCAATTCCTGCTCAGGAAGTTTGTTAATTTGATTCTATGTTTTGAAACAGGGTCTTGCATAATGAAGCCCAGGTTGGCTTAGAAGTCATTATTTTCCTGCATCAACCTCCCATGTACTAGGATTATAAGTATGAGATGCTGTGCCTGGAAAGTTTTTAAGTGTATTTACCTTCACATGTTTTATTTGTTTATGTTTTTTGTTGATGTTTGAAACAAGATCTCACTATTTAGCTCAGGATGGCCTGGAACTCATGTCCTCTTAACTCAGTATCCTGAGTGCCAAGACAAGTTTGTTGCAAATCATAGTAGATTCATTGTTGAGAGATTTTCTCTATAGAAGTAAGGTGATAACACATTTTATAAATGATTTCAACTATATTTAAAGGCTTCCTTTTAATGGTGATTAAGTAATGAGCATCATCATTTAGAAAGAATGGGCAAAATGTAACAAAAAATGAAGAAGGAAATTGAAACCTTTAAAAGAGAAGTATGGGGCTTGCCTGTAAAGCTACCCAAGTTCAATTCCTCAATACCCATGTAAAGCCAGATGTACAAAGTGGCACATGCGTTTGGAGTTCACTTGTAGTAGCTGAAGGCCCAGGTGTACCCATTCTTTCCCTCTGTCTCTCTTTCCCAAGTAAAGCCAGATGTACAAAGTGGCACGTGTGTCAGGAGTTGTTTTTAAGTAGCTAGAGGACCTAGTGCAACCACTGATTCATTCTCTCTCTCCCTCTGCTTCTCCCTCCTTCTCTCCCTCCCAGACATGGTGGCACACACCTTAAATGAGGCAGAGATGTAGGATGATCACTGCAAGTTCAAGGCCAACACGAAAGTACATAGTGTATTCCTGTCAGCCTGGGCAAGCACAAGACTGTACCTCAAAAAAAGAGAGAGAGGTATGATGTATGGCCTATAAGAATGAAACCTAGAAGGTTGAGCATAGCATTTTGAGCAGCTTTTCACCTGAGAATGAAAAGGTGCTAAGGCTTCTGTTATAGCCCAATCAGGTTCTATGGCATGCTAAGGTGAGGAATTCTGGTAAGCAATCATACTTTCAGTTGAAATAGGATTAGGCTCTTGGAATGAAACAGCAGAATTTAACTGAACAGGTACTGAAGCTTATTTTTAAATCACTTCATTCTCTGAAATTGCATTAAATTTATCTGGCATGGCTAATACCTCTGGTCAGCTCCCAGAAATTATTTATATATATATATATATATATATATACATATATATATATATATATATATATATATATCTCAACTATTATTAATTTTATACATATATATATTCGATTGAGAGGGAGAAAATATACATCTTAAATTAAATATTTAATTCTTCACATATAATAAGTGCACAAAAAAAATGTGGTGGGCTGGAGAGATGGCTTAGTGGTTAAGCGCTTGCCTGTGAAGCCTAAGGACCCCAGTTCGAGGCTCTATTCCCTAGGACCCATGTTAGCCAGAAGCACAGAGGGGCGCACACATTTGGAGTTCTTTTGCAGTGGCTGGAAGCCCTGGTGCGCTCATTCTCTCTCTCTCTATCTGCCTCTTTCTCTCTGTCTATCATCTCAAATAAATAAAAATAAATAAATAAATTGAAAAAAAAAACATAAGTGGTTTTATGGTTTGAATCAGATGTCTCCCATTTGAATGCTTGATCCCAAGATGATGGAAATTTTGAGTGGAACCTTGCTGGAAGTAGTGTGTTGTTGGGGTACAGCATAGCAGTGTTATAGCCAGCTTTCCTTTGGCAGAGTTCTGCTCACTCTCCTGCTGCTGTTTGCCATATGCTGTAACAAGGAGGTGATGTCCAACCTCTGCTTATGCCATGCTTTCACTTACCATCATGAAGCTTTCCTTCATGACTGTAAGCTAAAATAAACCATTTCCTCTCATCAGCTGCTTTAGTTTGGTGCTTTTTCCAGCAACAAAAAGGTAAGTGCAACAGAAAATTGGTATCAGAGAAGTGGTATTATTGTTTCTAGAAACCTGTGTGACTTTTGTCTTTTGGAATTGATTTAATAGATAAATATCGAAGGATGTGAAGCCTTCACCTATGACATACCTTGCAGTGCTGAAGGCAGAGTTTGATGAGCCATGCTGTTCAGAGGTTTGAATGACCTAAATGCAGTAAGAACTATGGACTGTGCATGCTTGGCTTATTAGGGGAAGAAAGCTTGTTGGAACTGGGCTAAGAACAGATTGTGTGAGAGGCTTGCTATTCTGCCCATGTCCCAAGAACTTCAGCAGAGTTGAATTGAGAAGAAATGGATTTGTATAAGCAGAGAGAGAGATGCAACAGAAAGAAATGAAAGTTCAGGCTAAGAGTATAGCTGCTTCAGCTGCAATTGTATGGAAGATAATCACCATTGAGATTAGGCCAACTATTCTGCATTGGGACAGCAAAATGAGTGCTTACTCTTGAAAGCCGGGAGTCCTACTTTTCAAAGTTAGCTTTGTTCCCCTGCTGGATTAACAAATTTGGTGGCCTACCTGGTACTATGGGAGTATAAAAATGCAAGAAAGAAAGGGTCATTGGATTTGTGAGCTGGTTTGTTTTTCAATTTTTTTTTTTTTTTTTGGAAATGCCCACTGGGTGATGTGAGGCAGGGTTGTTGGAGTCCCTGCATGGAGACACGATGGAGCCTTGGTATGGATGAAACATGAGTTGCAGTGGAGGCTCTAGGATTTTACTGAGATTCAAGGACTATGGAATGGCTGCCAAGGAATACTGCTGTCTAGGATGGATTGTTCCCTGGACTGTGAGCATCCCAGCTGTAGGGGTGGAATTGGAACCTCAGCAACATTATTAGGGGACCCAGGTGGAGACAGAATCACAGTATATCATGTTTTCTCTATTTAAGATGGTACACTAAGCCAGGTGTGGTTATGCTAGCCTTTAATCTCACCACATAGGAAACAGAGGTAGGAGGATCACCATGATTTTGAGGTCACCCTGAGACTACAGAGTGAATTCCAGATCAGCTTGGGCTAGAGTGAGACCATACCTTGAAAAAAACAACAAAAAGAGATGGTATACTAGTTCTATAGTTCCTTGTAATGTCATTATTTGCAGTGTGAATATCTGTACCATCATATATTTTTGGTATAGCAGGCAAACAGTTAATAGATCTCGGACTGTGGGGATGTTTGAACAGTGTTGGGATTGATCAAAACCTATGGGGATTTTTAAAGTTTGACTGAATACATTGCATTTTATATCATGAATGGTCATCAGTTTATGGGGGACAGGAGTGGAATGTGGTAGTTTGAATCAGATGTCATGCTTTTTGAATGTTTGGTCCCCAGCTGATGGCAATTTGGAAGCTGAAGCTTTTCTGGAGGAGCTTTGTTGTTAGGGGAAGGGTTAGGGGTGTTGTCACCTGATGCATTTTGCCAGAGTTTGGCTCACTCTTCTGCTGCTGTTTTCCACATGATATGGAAAGAAATTCTGTAATATCCTCTGTCAGCATGAAGCTTCCCCTCAAGACTGTAAGCCAAAATAATATTTTTCTCCCATAAGTTTCTTTGGTTGAGTGATTTTCCTCAGCAATGAGAAGGTAACTACAACCAGTGGGCCTATGAAGAGTCAATACACCATTATCATTAACCTATAATGAAAACAGCCCATTAAGAGTCTAGATGATCACATTTCCAGAAACATACTTTAAAATCACTATGCTTCCTATATCCAAATGTGTAAAGTACAAGATTGAATATTTGATCCAAGAACTGGAAACTACAAAAAGAAATTACAAATACAATTTTTCTAGAAGCATAATGGCAATAACAACAAAGAAATTAAAAAAAAAAAACTTTAAGGAATGACTTTATGTTGACCCCCTTTGATCCATTCTGCTCTCACCCTTGGTTAGAGATCTGCTACTGGGGACACCCAAGACACATGTGAATGACTAGAAAATAAGTCCTACTGCCTAGCTGAAGACAAGTTAACTCTATTGCATCTTCCAGGGCCCTAGGAAATATTACATTGGAAGTGGTGCATTCAGTAAGAGTGCTGCTCTCACTGCTAACCTTAGAACCTCTTCTAGGCAGGTAACACTGAGGAGACTCAAAACTCAATCAAAGGCTACTGAGAGGGCTGGAGAGATGGCTTAGCGGTTAAGCGCTTGCCTGTGAAGCCTAAGGACCCCGGTTTGAGGCTCGGTTCCCCAGGTCCCACGTTAGTCAGATGCACAAGGGGCGCACACGTCTGGAGTTTGTTTGCAGAGGCTGGAAGCCCTGGCGCGCCCATTCTCTCTCTCCCTCTATCTGTCTTTCTCACTGTGTCTGTCACTCTCAAATAAATAAATAAATAAATTTAAAAAAATATTTTAAAAAAAGGTTCCTGAGAGCTCAACCCTTAGGTATACTTATAACATGCCCTCCAAGCCTCTAGTAACATTGAGGAAGAGGGGGTGGAAAGAATGTAAGAGACAGAGAGTGGAAAGGTGTACCCTGAGGCATTGTGTCCCCCACAATGACTGAGCAGTGTATTCATTCTGAATACTGATAACTCCATTGAGGAGGCCCCTTATTGAAATGAGACTGGTGGATAGGGAACATAAAAGTATTACATAATGGGATTATGGCCAAGTTGCCACATGTTCATATAGTAAAGTTCTCAGAGAAATTTAACAAAAGGAAAGTAAATTAGAATAAGTATGAAAAAAATGTATCTTTTTGTTTGTTTTTTGTTTGAGGCAGGGCCTGACTCTGGTCCATACTAATCTGGAATTCACGCATTAGCCTGTGCAGGTCTCAAACTCACTGTGATCCTCCTATTTCAGCCTCCAGAGTGCATGAGCCACCATTGCCTAGGTTTAGCTATTTCTTTGTAAAATATATTTATTTATTTATCTGCAAGGAGAGAGAGAATAGGGACATCAGGGTTTCCTGCTACTGCAAAGGAACTCCAGATACATGTGCCACCTTGTACATATGAATTTACATGGGTACTGGGGAATCAAATGCAGGCCATCAGACTTTGAAAGCAAGCACCTTAAAATTTGGAGCTATCTCTCCAGCCCTAGCTCTTTCTTTTTACATTTCTACTGTACTTTCTAATTTGATGATACAGCTCTAACTCTCTTCTGATATTCCTATTTATTTATTTGCATATGTGTTTATATGTGTTTATGACTATGTCACTAAAAAGAGACTCTTGATCTATAGGTCAACTTCTGTGTCTGGTTTTACATGGGTACTGGGGAATCAAACCCTGGCTGCTAGGCTTTGCAAACAAGTGCCTTTAACCACTGAGCATCTTTAAGATCTATTACAGTAATGGGAAGCTTGTTTAGGAATAGAGGAGGTAATGGCATAAAGTTTAGTATCACAGGCAAGATACCTCTAACGACTTCATTAACAGGCATTAATACTGTTTTAGAATATTTTATTCATTTATTTGAGAGAGAGAGAGAGAGAAAGAGAGGGAGGGAATGGGCATGTCAGGGCCTCTAGCCACTGAAAATGAACTCCAGATGCATGTACCACCTTGTGTATCTGGCTTATGTGGGTACTGAGGAGTCAAACCTGGTCCTTAGGCTTTGCAAGGAAGAACCTTAACCACTAAACCATCTCTCCAGCCCTAGACCTTAATTCTTGAGCTGGGCAATGTGAAACATTGAGTTTATTTACAACTAATTTGAGTGTGGTATAAGGAGACATGGCTTGTCTGAGAAGGCCAGAGTTAAGAAAATTGTTGACAGCCATTTGAATGCACTCTAATACTTTGTCAGGAATGGGGTTTTGGTCTCAATGAGGAAAGAGCTCAGGATCTATTAGAGTGACTTTCGCAGGGAGGTGGTGTTTAGCTATTGAGGTGTTTTCAACAAGAGTATGGGATTAACCTCAAAAGTCAAAGAAGCTGACATTGAGAGAGAGGGAGGGGTATGTCCTAGAGTGAGATAAAATGATCTATGGAGATAGATGAATGGAGATAGTAGATTGAAACTTAGATATTTTATATAGAAAAAAGAAGGGATTCAGTGATGGGAAGATTTGGGAGGAGGAAAAGGAAGTGTGGTGGGATAGGATTATGATCATGATATATTGTTTCTATTTATGGAAGTTGTCAATATAATAAATTTTAAAAAAGTCTCTACCTAAGAAGGGATGATCATGAACAGGTGAGTAAAGGTCAGCATATGTAGTACACAGGAAAGAGGTTAAGCTTTTAAAGGATTAGAAATAATGCCATCAGTCCCTACAACAGAGATAGAAGAAGTGAGCAAGGGTCCTGAATATTCAATTAGAACCAAATGGATAGCTCTAGAGCCCAAGAGGCATGAAACAGGCCTGCATGTAACTTTAATGTTTACTTTATTTCATCCTGGGTAATGGTGAAAGGGTTTGGAGCTTCTTCTGAACCAGGGAAGCATCAGTCTTTGGTGGCCAGTTCTAAAGAAGTAAGAAATGAAGAATCCTGGCTCTGAATTAGGGTTTGAATCAAGTGACCTTCACTCAGGGACTCATGGACAATGTGATTCCAGTGTCTCTTCCCTGTGCACACTGGGCACACTCCCAGAGGAGCTTATGGATTCAGGCAGAATATTACCCAGTGCTCCTCTTGGCCACACTTATAGTAAAGTCTTTGTGGCAGTCTGTTAGGAGAAGATGATTGTCTTAGGCTTTCCTTTAAAGTAGTGGCTAGTAATTGGTGTTTGGCCTTTTGAGTTGGGGTTCTAAATTTGCGTATCTCATGACAGCCTCTGTAAGGTAGCTAATAAATGCTGCTAGTGTTTTCATCTTTGTTTTTGTTTGTAAGTTCTTGTGTTTTATCATAATTACTGCCTTTAGTGACACTTTCTTCATTCCTTCAGTCAAACAGGTTGGAAAATGAGACATTGCTGCTAAATGGGGAGAATTTTGTTGGTAATTCCATCTGGGGTCAATGGAAGTTCTTCCTCATTACCAGTAAGGTGACCATGAATGTTTCAAGTATGAAGAGAATCTGTGAAAGATGGTGTATGTACCTGTATGTGCCCTTGTAGCACCCCATAAATAGCCAGCCATGGGAGTCACTTGCCTGCAGTGGCTAGGGTGGAACGTTAAGTGTCCCTCTCTGTTGGTCTTCCATCTAGGCTTGTTTTTGAGCTGGTGTCTCTTTTTATTCTTTCTAGAACTTGCAGCGCTTTACTGATTCTTGGGTCTCTGCTTGCCTGGAGGAATGGAGTTTCAGGTGCACATGGCCACACCCATATATTTTATGTGGAATCTGAATATTTGAAATAAGACAGTCTCAAGTTCCCTCAGGCCCTCATTCTTGCACAGGAAGTGCAGCTAACTGCTGAGCCATCACTCCAGCCCCAGAAGTTTTTGAGGTAGTGGCCAGAGAGGAAAATAGGAGCTGAAAGAGTGCAGTATGGTAAGCAGGAGAGGCAGAAGAGAATCTGACTCTGTTGTAGTGCTAGGAGGAAGGATCCTGTGTATGTTGACTTTAATCCATTTGAGAAGCAGAAGGGGGATACTGGGAATGCTGCCGCATTGTGAACGAGTTTGTAGGAAGGAGAGCAGATTTAGAAGGGATTGGAGCTTCAGGCAAACAGCACTGGGAAAAAGAATAGTCAACTAGGTCAATTTGGTGGAGGAATCTCTTAACAATGGAGGTTTTTCTAGAGCATTAGGATTTTAAAGTAATAAGAGAATCTGAAACACAATGCAAGATTGGCAAAGGGAAGGCCAATATCTTAGATAGAAAAAGGCTGTAATATGTGGGGCTTCTAGCCATTTGTCATTGGAGTGCATGGATTTGTCTAAGTCTGGAAGAAATTTAAAATCAAAGGTTTCATATTCAGGCCAATGATTGCTATATCTTTTCTTTAAAAAATTTTTTTATTTATTTGAGAGAGAAATAAAGAGGCGGGCAGAAAAAGGGAGGAAGGAGTGAATAAGCGTGACCCAGGGCCTCCTACCTCTATAAAAGAACTCCAGACATGTGCACAAATTTCTGCATGTGAAGCACACATGTCATTGTAAGTGAACATTCCAGGAATAGAGGACTGAGAGATGAACAGTCTTGGGGGCTCAAGATTTTGTTTAACACCAGGTATGAGAATGTGGGCACTGGAGAATCAAACTCAGGATGTCAGCCTTTGTAAGCAAGTGCCCTTAACTGCTAAGCCATCTCTCCAGCCCTGGTATCATCTTCTTTATATCGAGACCAAACCATGATGCAGTTACAATAACCAGTTTCTTTGGCTTGATTTCTCCCACCAAATAAAGTATTTTGAGGTTTGTTACAGATATTTAGGGGAGAATTTTTAGATCAATGGATTGAGTTATACTATTTTAAAAGCCTGGAAACTCAACAAGGCAGAGAGAAGTAATGAGTGCAGGTATCCCCATATCTCTTAAACTCTCTTGAGTGTTATAAGAAAAAAAAAAAAGTTTTCAGGCAAGTTTGAAAGAAGGAGCAAATAGATATTTCCAGCCTCTGCAGATTTGTCTATTCTTTTGATTCTTAATAAATTCAATTATACAAAACATATCCTTTGGGGGGCTGGAGAGATAGCTTAGTGGTTAAGGTGCTTGCCTGCAAAGCATGAGTACCGATGTTCAACTGTCCAGATCTCACTTTAGCCAGACACAAAGACGAGGGAAGCACAAGGTTGTGCATGCCCACTAGGTGGCACAAGCATCTAGAGTTTGATTTCAGTGGTTGAGGCCCTGACACACCAATTCAATCTCTATCTCTCTAAATATAATAAATAAACAAAAGTAAGGTACCTTGCGGCTTATCCAAAGATCTAGGGCAAGAGATGTTACTCCAGGGACGGTAATATGTTTCATAATGAGTTAATTCACTAGGTCGAAATAATTATCTTAAATTTTAGATGCTTAAGTATGAAATGGCAGCCTCTAGTGTTACAGTCCTCCTGCAGGCTTTATGTATGGAGATTTAAAAAAATATATTTATAAATGGGGGATTGGGCATACCAGGGTCTCTTGCCACTGCAAACAAGCTCCAGCTGTATTTGCCACTTTGTGAATCTGGCTTTACTTGGGTGATGACAAATCAAACCCAGGCCATCAGGCTTTGTAAGAAAGTGTGCTTAACTGCTAAGCCATCTTCCCAGTGCCTGTATAGGGATTTTTAAGCACTATAATTGTTACTGTCCTTATTAAAGGCTTGGGTGTTGGAATTCTTTTTTGTTGTTTGTTTTGTTTTGTTTTTCAAGGTATGGTCATGCTGTAGCTCAGGTTGACCTGGAATTCACTGTGTAATCTCAGGGTGGCTTCACTCTCATGGTGATCTACCTACCACTACCTCGTGAGTGCTGGGACTAAAAGCATGAGCCACTATGCCTGACTGGGTATTGGAGTTTTTAGCCCTACTGGTGTTATTGTCCTCACTCAGGCCTCAGGTATCAGGACCCTTGTGCATTGGCAATGCCCAGTGTTACAGTTATGGTTCTAAGGTCCTTGATCCTGAAGACTTGACAGCCTTATGTAATTCTTCTAGAAACCAGGACTTGTAAGCTCTTTTCTTTATCTCCTCATAGCCTTTTATGAGCACTCCACTCTTTTCTTCTCTCTACTACTATTTCCATTCTTCTTTCTGCCCTGGCTATTCTCAAACTGTTCAGTTGCATATTTAGTAGTCAAGAAGCCTGACTTTTTCCCAACTCAGTGTTCATTGACAGGACAACTCAGTGTACCTGCTTTTGTGGGAAAGGCATTCAAGAGTAAGGGTGTGAGATTAGGTACCTGACAGGTCAGGCCATTCAGGATCTGTGCACCTTTAATAAACTGGCATCAGTCAGGCACAGGCATCAACTGCCCTGGAGGGATTGCTGGCTGGTATAGGATCCCCCTGTGCAGATGAGATCATCAGCCAGCAGGGTATCCACCAGCAGATTTTCAACTGTCAAGCACCAGTTACTTGGCAAGCTGTGTTCAGAAGCTTGTATCTGGGGCTTGAAAAATTGGTTCTAGAGGCCAGGGATGTAGTGAAGTGTTTGTGTAGCATGTACAAAACCCTAGGTTTGATTCCCCATGCTCCAAAAACTACGGGTAATGGAACATTCTTCTTATATCAGTACTTAGGAGGTAGAGACAGAAGGATCTTTGGCCAAAGTAGAACCAGTACAGGGCCACCTAGATTTTATTTAGGCTTGTGAAACCAAAAAGTCTGACACAACTAGCTTCAAATAGCTTTTTTCTGGGGCTGATCCCTCAAAAGACCAGACAATCAGCTATAATCTTTTGGATAGTTTTCTCAAAATGTCCTTAGACTTATCAAGATGGCTGATGCTTGCATAAGTGTCATTCACTTGGCTGTTATACTACCTGTCCTTTTGCTCAGGGTATCCAAGGAGAGAAAGAGAGTCAAACAGCTGCTATTAGGAAGTCAAATTGTTTCATCTCCAAAGTCTTTGCTTATTTATAGGAAAATAAAGATCAAATGAGTGCTTACAGTATAAACTTGAAAGAATTTATTAACACTAACAACAATTTCAATAATGCTCTATGAATGCTTAATACCTGCCCCATGCCCAGGAAAACATAGATATCCCTTATCTGTATCAAATTCACAATTATTTACTAGCAATATGTAATGTCAATATTGATAAAATTATCCAGTTTCAAATGTAAGCCCTACTTCCACAAGGCTCTTTTTTTCAGGTAAAAAGCTCTCTAATCCAGTTTTTTTTTTTTTTTAGCATATTTACTACTATAGTCAAGACTTACACAGTACTACTCTCTCTGTAATATCTGTTCCAAGTATTACAGAATGAGTCTTCTTCTATACCACAGATCATTATTACAAAGAAAATTGCAAAGTCATATAATTATTCTAATTACCTAAACTGATTTTCAAGTGTAGAACATAAATTTTTAAATTATCTGACTTAAGATGAACAAGGATCAACAACTGTGCAGGGAATAGAAGATATAAATGGAGCAGGTAGACTCTGTTGAGACAGGCTTCTTTCCATTGCAAATGCACTTAAGTACTAATGTTGATGTGGAAGAAGGAATGTCCAGACAATATAGAATTAGTCTTTGGATTGTAGAAGAGACCGGAAGTATAACCCTAGCTGCAACTTGAATCACAAAAGAATTTTTAAAATCTATTCTAAATCCTGTACCCCGAGATTCTACATCAGTAACTTTTGGAAAAACTTCCCTGAGAGGGTGACTGCAACATGCAGTAAAGCTACAAATAATTTTCTGTTTCCAAATGTTAAAATAACTCAAACACACACACACACACACACACACACACACACACACACACACACGGAAGTATCTGAAGAAAAGTTGGTATTACTGGACAAACATTTGACCAGAAGCAGCTTATGGGAGGAAGGAGTTTACTTCAGGCTTGCAGAACCAAGGGAACACCTTCAATAGCAGAAGAAGCTGGCTCACTTCCATGGATCCATAGCAGGGAGAAACAACTGCAGCAAGCACCAAGCAACAACAGTCAGCAAACACCAACAGCAAGAGCGCAAACTGCTCTGAACACACCTTAGAGCCACACCTAAGATCTGCCCCCAATGACACACCCTCCAATAGGCTGCTGGAGACTCAAGCTTAATCAAAAATATCTCAGGCTATGGGGGACATCCATTCATATTCAAACCACGATAGCTGGATTAACCAGGGTTAGAATTTTCCAGGCAGTTTTTAACATTTGCTCCTCAGTGGTGAATAAGTCTTTTAGGGCAAGATTGGGTTGATAGACTGTGGGTTCTAAACTGTGTGCATAGTGATAAACAAAAAGTAACAGTTTTGCCAGGTGTGGTGGTGCACGCCTTTAATCCCAGCACTCTGAAGGCAGAAGTAGGAGGATTGCCATGAGTTCAAAGCCAGCCTGAGACTACATAGGGAATTCCAGGTCAGCCTGAGACCCTACCTTGAAAAACCAAAAAAAAAAAAGTAACAGTTTTAATGAACTCCAAGTCCAATTGGGGTCAGATAATTAATACAAACAACTGTTTTAGAAGAAGAGAGATGGAAAGAACCAGTAAGGGTCAGAAAGTAAAGTCAGCTGATTGAAAATGAAATATTCTGAGGCCAACATATCAGCAGTAAAGAGCTTCCTCTCCTTCTTGTTGGTTTTATATTACACTGTGGAGAGTTATGGGCAGGAGAGGAGAACAAAAAGCTATATATTCACACCACAGCTGAGAGACATTTTAAAATCAAGTTTTATGATTTTGCCTTCATAGCTTTTTGGTATATGAGTAAATAGAAACAGATGCAAATAATGTCTAGAATATGGTATCATGATTTTCATATTACATAGGCGAAATTAAGCAGTACTAGGCAAGACAAATAAATAAGACTTATTCACCTAGGTTGATCCCTTTCCTCTAGAGTCTCATAAATTTTATGAGACAGCAATCTCATATCCTTTCTGCTTTTTCCTGCCATAAATTGTCTTATGACTTAGTATAAGTTCATGTAAAAAAGCATGCAATTAATTTATGTTTCTGGCATGCTTTACTTCTTCACACTGTGTAGTTGTATTGCAAAGTCATATGCATTTTAAAGACTTAGCCAAATCTTCATGTTTGTGTGTTTTCATTCCTCTTATACCTTCTATTTCTAGCAAAGGTCATAACTTAAAAAAAAAAAAAACTTTTTTGTTTGCTTATTTATTTATTTGTGAGAGACGGGGGAGATAATGGGCATAACAGGCCCTCTAGCCACTGCAAAGTAACTCCAGTGTCATGCACCACCATATACGTCTGGCTTACGTGGGTTCTGGGGAGTTGAACCTGGGTCCTTAGGCTTTGCAGGTAAGTGCCTTGACCACTAAGCCATCTCTCCTGTCCATAACTTTTTAAACACATTAACTTAAAGATTTTTATTGATATTCTATGCCCTATTTCATTCTTGTATTAAAAACCTAAATAAAGATCAAGACTCAGAATATTTTCTTTCCTTGAAGAGAAAAAAAATAGTTTTCTTAACTAGTATCTGCCTTTTACTAAAACAAACAACAAAAACCCAAAAAACATGACCTTTTGACTCAGTATATAACATCTTGCTACACCAATCTATGATAGTTCTGTGTTTACAAACCTCTGAAAAATAAGTGTATCATAGGAATCATTTATGTACTGTTTTAGGAAAAGAACAGGTGCAAAATGCTCCATTTAGACTTATGTTTTGTGATTCTTCCAACCATGGCTCATAAAGAACATGTTTTGTGCTCTTGAAGAGCTGAAGTAATGTATTTACAAGCATAAAATGACTTAATTAAGTTTAGTCATTTTGCTCATCAAAAATCTGCAGCCTTCTGAGAGGAAACCAGTCATTGTCAAAGTCTCTATGCCAATGACCCTCTTTACAAATCAGAGCACATCTTGACTATTTATTCAGAGGCTAGATGAGGAAGAATAAAATGATAAATTTTCAAAGTGACTTTTTGTAGGGAGAAGAAAATGGACATGTGTGTCATGATTTCCACACAATAGAACCTTTGTTAAACACCAATATCAACCATATGTATCTATTTAGCACATGATATAGCTATGGTTTTCAAATGCATAATCAAAACCAAGCAACTGTAGCTTGACCTGAGATCAAATTTATGGGTTATGTTATATGTTCACTGTAATAATTGTCATTGTTCTCCATCTTTCTTAGGTAATGACATGGAAGTTGTAGATATTGAACAATGTTATGAAATAGATGATTAAACACATTTCTCATTCCTTAATTAACCATTACAAGATATAGAAATTTGGGGATGAGGGCTAGAGAGATGTCTTAATGGTTAAGGTTCTTGCCTGCAAAGCCAAAGAACCCAGGTTCAATTCACCAGGGCTCACATAAGCCAGATGCACATTGTGGCACATGCGTCTGGAGTTCATTTATAGTGATTAGAGGCCCTGGTGTGCCCATTCTCTCTCTCTCTCTCTCTCTCAAATAAATAAATGAAAATTTAACTTTTTTTTAAGTTGGGGGCTGAGAACTGAATGAAATGTTCAAGCCACACAGATGAAGGGAGGACTTACATAATAAACATGGAAGTGTTTCTATCTGTTAGAGACATAATATTCTTATTTCTATTGTATCCTCAGTTAATTATATTTTTGTTTGTTTGTTTTGAGGTAGGGTTTCATTTTAGGCCAGGCTGACCTAGAACTCACTTTGTAGCACAGACTGGCCTCAAACTCACAGTGATCCTCCTGTCCCTCTCTCACACAAGTGCTGGGATTAAAGGTGTGCAACACCACACTTGGTTTACCACTGGTTAATTCTGTTTTGTATTTTTTGAGGTAGAGTCTCATTACAGACCAGGCTGACCTGGAATTCACTATGTAGTCTTAGGGTTTCATGGTGATCTTCTCAAGTGCTTGGGTTAAAGGTATGTGCCACCACACCTGGCCTGCTTCATTCTTGATATAATGAGAAATTTCGAACTCAGAGATTGCTAGTCATTGTCGTAAAGACACAAGTTCAGGGTGGTGGGGATATGTTCAGATATAAAGGAGGCTCTCATTGGGAATATCTCATTAGAAGTATCTCCTGGGGTTGTTTTGGTATTTATGTGTATATATGCATACCTGTGGTTGTAGTGTGAGTGTTAATGGGTGCCCAGGTCATAGAAGGACACCTCCTTAGCTTATTCTGCATTATTTCCTTGAAAAATGCTCTCAATGAACCTGGGGCTACTGTTTTCCAATTATATTGGCCGATCAATAAGCCTGTTGCAGTCATTGGTTCACATTGCTGGCAGAAAGCACCCAACCAAAAGCAGCTTTTGGGAAAAATATTTATTTTGGCTTACAGACTTGAGGGGAAGCTCCATGATGGCAGGTGAAAACGATGGCATGAGCAGAGAGTGGACATCACCCCCCTGGCCAACATGAGGTGGAAAATAGCAACAGAAGTGTGTGTCAAACACTGGTATGGGGAAACTGGCTATAAGTCTGCCCCCAACAATACACTGTCTCCAGGAGGCATTAATTCCCAAATCTCCTTCAGCAGGGAACATAGCATTCAGAACACCTAAGTTTATGGGGGACACCTGAATCAAACCACCACAAAATCTCCATTATCCTTATATTTATATCCACCTCAGCACCGTGGTTGCAGTGTGAGAAGGCACACATCTGCTTTTTATGTGGGTGCTGGGATCAAACTCAAGTCCTCATACTGTAGTAAGTGATCTTACATACTAAGCCATCTTCATAGGCACCATATTAGCATTTTTGGCTATTCTTTCAGAAATTATCTCAAAGTAAAGAAACACATTTTTTTTCTCAGACTCTATAAAAAGCTCCAAAGAATAGACTGTGGCTACTGAAACTCTGTGGTCTCCATCTACAGTGAAATTCGCAGAAGAGAAACTTCTAATGATTGTCCAGTTGAGTCAGCTCTGGTTTCTCATAGCCATTGCTCAGATATTCACCCACTTTATAACCCAAATCTAGCACTAGAACATTCTTGTCACTATCAGATAAAACTTTCCACTTCATCAAGAAACTGAAAACATCACATGAGGGCTATTTGAATGAAGTGAAATGACTCTTATGCCCGGCTGTTCTTTAGTACTACTACAAAATAGCAAACTCTGGCATTTATACTTTGTTCTTCAGAGCATGAAAATATGTCTTTTCTCCTTTTAAAAAAATATTTTACTTTTTTTATAAAGGTTATATTGTTATATCCCTGTCCCCCACCCCCATTCCAGTGAAGACTATTGGTATTGGGTATTCACTGTGTGGTCATGAAGGCCTCTTGGGGGGGGGTCATACCTCAGGATACTCCTACCCCCTCTATGGCTCTTACAATCTTTTCACCTCCTCTTTAGAGAGCGCAACATTAAATCAGACTGCTAACATACCCACCAAGGCTTAGGGAACATTTCTCCTTCATTTTTAGTCGCACTTTTTCCAAGTTTTATTGTAACTACCACAATGCCTATTTCATATCCCTCATTTAAATGTTAACCCTATAACAGGCAAGAAATTCGATCATTCTTCTCAGCATTGTATTTCTAGTGCAAAGAAATTTCATCAATGTCTGGAACAACTAATTGTGTTGGTTTTAATTAGTTAATGAGAAGAGGGATATGTGATAAGGTAGAGTAGTATAATGAAACTCAGAATATATTTTAGTTCAATTCCAAAAATTTTGTTCTTTTTGAAGTTCCTTGACATAGTTGATACTGATATGTAGCATTTGGTCAACAAAGTTTTCATGCTCTTGGAAGACTTATCTGCAGTTGCTTAATCTTTCTGAGATGGATAATGTTAATTGTGAACTTGATTGTATTAAGACACACTTAGGGGGTGAATAAAACATACTTTTGAGTGTGTCTCTGAAAGCTTTTATAGCAATAAAGGGTAAAGATTAGCCCTGATGGTGGGTGGCCCTATCCTATACACTGAAGGCCCAGATGTAAGATGTAAGAAAAGGGGAAAGAGAAATCCCAGGATCATATGCTTCTCTTTCTTCCTGTCTCTTTCTCCTGGCAACAGTGGTATGAGCAGTTCTGCTTTTCCATGCTCTCCCTGCCTTGATATCTAGAATGGTGAGCCAAAATAAACCATTCTTCCTTTTAATTTGTTTCTTAGGTTACATTTCAAGCCCAAAGTCTGATTAATACAGTTTATTACAGAACACATGGTTTAGATCCTTAAACAGTAGTCAAATTTATGACATTCACACCATGGCCTGATATCAAGAGATTGCTAATGTAGCTGGGTGTGGTTGCACACACCTTTAATCTCAGCACTTGGGAGGCAGAGGTAATAGGATCTCTCTGAGTTCCAGGCCACCCTGAGACTACATAGTGAATGCCAGGTCAGCCTGAGCTAGAGCTGCTAATGTATAAATTGTCCAGTAAATTTTTCATTGTAAAGTTAAATAAAACTCCAATTGAGAAAGGGAAGCTGCAAAGGGAAATGTTTTGATAGAATTTTACTTATTTATTTTATGACGTGCATTGGAGAATTACATAATACATATTAGATTTCAATTAAGGGGTTGAACATAGTATGACATTCCCTAAAGAAAAGCATTCTATCAGGCCAGGCATTGTGGCATATGCCTTTAATTCCAGCATTTGGGAGGCACAGACAGGGGGAGTACCATAAGTTTGATGCAATCCTGAGATGACTTAGTGAATTGCATGTTAGCATGGGCTAACCCTAACCCTACCTCAAAACACCAAATAAAAAAGACATTCAAGACTGCAGAGATGACTTAATGGTTAAGACATTTGCCTACGAAGCCTAAGGACCCATATTCTACTCTCCAGATCCCATGTAAGCCAGACACACAAGGTGATGCAAGCATAAGGTCATACAGGCACACTAGATGGCTGGAGGCACGCCAGTTCTCTCTATATATCACACACACTCTCTCACACACACATGCACACACACTGTCTATCTCATAAAAATAATAAAAAGACACTCCACATTATGTCATTAGCATATAAAATGAAAGTAAAAGTACAGGCCTATCATGGGTTAGATTTCAAGTCACAATAAAATGAATCATTCATTCTCAGATAGCATATCCCACATTGTGAATCCGTCCCAAAGAGAGATAGTAAGAAAAATCATATAGAAACTGGTTGTATGTCACTTCTTATGTAGTCTAAAACAAATTTTGTTGCTTTGTCTTTCTTCAGTAGATTGGGATTTTTCTAGAACAAAATTTCAGTTTACTAATTGTATTTGAAAGAATGATTTCCGTAAGTGCTTGTTGATGGCCTGCTATGTTCTAAGAGTGGCCTGGACTTTAAGATATGGGGGAAGAAAGAAACATGTGTTCTTGTGCTTGGCTGAAACTTGGAAGAAGAGTAGATAGAAACTAGAGAGAAAAAAGGCTAAATAGCATGTGAAATTCATGAAGGTACATGTGGAAAAGTACAAATGCTTCAGTTCAGTGTGATGACACATGCCTATAGTCTAAACTTCTAGGAAAGCTAAAGTAGGAGACTCATTTACACCTAGAAGATTGAGACCAGCCTGGGGAATATAGCTTGGACATTCATATATCTGAAGTCAGCTGGCTTTGTAGCTGGTGGTGGCAGGCCTAACATCACCACAGGTGGGATGTTTAGGTTCTGATCATCACTATCTCATCTTCTAACCTGAAAACCTTAATTTATTCTCATGCAGAGAAAGGAATCCAAAAGATAAAAAATGAATTAAGGTCTCTTGCCCCTTAGGCTTGAAATTTCAAAAATATAATTTCTTCTGCTTTGTATTAGGTAAAGGAAGTTATAAAGCTAGCCCAGATTCAAAAAGTGATAGAAAGGAATCCACTTTGGGAGGAGGGGGATAGGAGTATCATGGTTCAAATATAAACAAGAGGGGTAGCACAATATGTAGATAAAGAAAGGGAAAATATGGAGCCATGTTTGTTTTCAATCTGTTAACATTGTCTGTTTTCTTGAATTATTGAAATTCATGGCTGTGGAAACTGACTATATCTACTTCATGCAGACAAGTGTGTTTACTGATTGAGTGAGTGGCTTCCCTTAGATGGATTAGATTCAGTGATTTGAAATGTCAGGATGGCGGTTATAAATATGGATTACCATATGCAACTTAAAATTTTATATAGTTCATTTTACTTGCTAACTCTAGTAGCTACTGTGCACATTGAGCTCTTGTTGCAGTTACCTTCTTGTTGCTGGGATAAAAAGCAGCTGATGGGAGAAAAGTATTTATTTTGGCTCATAGTCTTGAGGGGATGCTCCATGATTTCAGGGGAAAGATGGTAATGCAGAGGCTGGATATCACCCTTTGGTCAATATCAGGTGCACAACAATAGGAGAGCGAGCTGAACTCTAGCAATGGGGAACTGGTTATATAACACCTCTATACCTGCCCCCCCAAACACACCTCTAGCAAGGCTCCACCTCCTAAATTGCCATCAGCTTATGATGCAGTCAGCTTTGGTTGCTGGACACATAGTCAACCAAAAGCAGCTTATAGAAGAATGGGTTTACTTCAAGCTTACAAATTCCAGGGGAACACCATCAATGGTGGAAGAAGCTGGATCATTTCCATAGATTCAAGGAGAGATACCTCCTCACCAAATAGCCATCAAGAACCACCAGCCAGCACCACACCAAAGCATGAACATCCAGAGCACCTACTTACTCTCCACACAGTAGGTTTGCACTTAAGATCCACCCCCAAACACACGTTAGGGCTGGACACCAAGATCCACCCCCCAGTGACATACTATTTCCCCACTAGAAACTCAGTATTCAAGCCTGAGTCAATGGGGCTACACATTTAATCCACTATAGCTGGGAACCAAGCATTCAAAGTACATGAGTTTATGAAGGCCACCTAATTCAAACTCCACTTCTCTTAGCTTTTATTTAGTTTAAAAACATTTTAATTTATTTATTACAGAGAGATAAAGGAGCAAAAGATAGGGAAAATACTACTGTAATATCAGACCTGGGAAGGTAGGCTTTCTAAGAAAGTGCTTTTAGTCACTGAGCCATATCCAAAGCCCTCAACACTTACTTAAAAATAACTTTTCACAGCTGGAGAAATTGCCCAGTGGTTAAGGTACTTGCCTGCAAAACTAAAGGACCCATGTTCAATTCCCCAGGACCCAAGTAAAGCTAGATACATAAGGTGGCATGCATCTGGGAATTTTTTGCAGTGGCTAGAAACATTGGTGTGCTCATTCTGTCCCTCCCCCTCTCATAAATAAATAAAATCTTTTTTAAAAAATAACTTTTCCCCACAGGGCATGATGGCACACCCCTTTAATCCCTGTACTTGGGAGGCAGAGGTAGGAGGATCACCATGAGTTCAAGGCCACCCTGACTTTTGTAAATTCCAGGTCAGCCTGAGCTAGAGTGAAACCCTACCTTTAAAAAAAACTTTTCCCTAGCTTCCCAGCCATGTAATAAATTATAAACTCAACATTTATTTGTTTGGCTATCATGTGTCTAGTTTTTTAATTTTTTTATTTTAAAATATTTTATTTATTTATTTATTTGAGGGGGGAATAAGATAGAGAGAAAGAGAGAATGGGCACGCCTGGGCCTCAAGCCACTGAAAGCGAACTCCAGATGCATGTGCCACCTTGTGCATCTGGTTTATGTGGGTCCTGGGGAGTCGAACTGGGGTCCGTAGGCTTTGCAGGCAAATGCCTTAACCACTAAACCATTTTCCCAGCCCCATGTGTGTAGTTTTATCAATCAATACAGATCAAACTCAGGATGGAAGGGAGAGAAGAGGATGTTTTGTATATGCAATGATCCTCAACAGGTCTGAAACAAAAAAGCATCAAACCCTCTGTTCTCAAAGCTGTGATTACCAACTGTTCACACACACACACACACACACACACACACACACACATCTGTGTTAGTATGGCTCCTCCTATCCTTTCCTATCTTCTTTCCCTCTCTCCAAGCTAGCTTTATATGAATACAGAATTAGAAGAAATAAAAATCAGGATACTAAATCAGTGTTTTCTGGATGAGTGAGTTTCTCAAACAATGATGTTCCCAAATGCCACAGCAATACTGCTATCAGGTTGTAGGCCTTGAGGGGAAACACAACTCCCTTACCAGTTGTTCTGTGAAGAGTCATTATACAAGCCATGAAACAAAAGAGATTTAAGATCAAGCATAGCTCTTTATACAATATAATAATGTAAACTTTCCCTTGACAGTTACTTTATTTCCAGTGGTACTTCCCATTCTAGCATCTTTAAAATGTCACTGAATCAAGTTTTTATTAACTTGTCAATATATCCACAGTGTTCCACAGAACCTCCATGGGGATTTTCTTGTCTATTAAGCCTACACATTGCCACATAGGCTTTCATCCCTAATTAACTTTGACAGTTTCTCTTTAGTCGAAATATTCAGCTCTTACAGTACAAGAGAGGGCAAGTGAGTAGAAATGGATTTGTCTCATTTGCTAGACAGGGGAATAGAAACAAGTGGCATTAATGACCTTATGGCTGTGAAGAGGATATTGAATAAATAGGTCCTAGGTAGCAAAGCCATTGAAGTCTACAGCAGATTGAAATGACAGAGGCTGCTCACTCTAAAGGAACTGAGCAATCTTCAGGGAGTGAATTTTTTTGTCCCTCTCATGGCCATATTGCCAAGTTTGCAACCATAATCTGTTTACATTGTTGATGTCTGAGATTGCTCTGAGATTTATGATGTTACTGTGGTAGTTTGACTGTAAAAATATGTAGGTAGCATCAACAACTGTGAGGTCATGAATTTTAATGTCATTTTGTGTCTGGAAGACAGGATTGTAAGCACTCCTCCACTTCTTTTGACTCTTATACTCTTTCTGTCACCTCTTTCACAGTGATTCCTGAGTCTTAAAGAGTGTGATAGAGATGTCTTACTTAGTGTAAGTGAAATTATTGCCACTTCTTAGCACTTCGATGAGATTTTTTAAATGATTTCTTTTTTTTTTTTCTTTTTATTCTTTATTTTTAGGGCGAGAGAGAGAGATAGAGAGAGAGTGAGAATGGATATGATAGGGACTTCAGCTGCTGTGAGTGAACTCCACTGTGTATCCCCTTGTATGCATGTGACATTGCACACTTGTGTCACTGTGTGTCTGGCAGTTACCATAGTGGTCACCACCATCTGTAGTGAATTTGCTCTAACCGAAAGTGAGAATAGCATTGATATATAGGCATAAACATAAGTATATAGAGGGAAGTTTACAGAATAATATATCCATTTAGTCAGAAAAAAAGTAGTAAATGCCCACTCCCTCAGGACTTATGACCACCCTAAGTTTTCATTAGGTTTTTCATTACCAGGCATAAATTCCCTTCTATGGAGCAGGCCTCAAGTCCGTTCAGGGAGCAGTTGTTTTCCCCCCAAATAAGCATGCCACCATTACAACAGTTGCTGCATTTGGCCTAACTGGCCAGTGGTAAAGCATGCAGGGGCCACTGCTGGTTAAAACAATTGATGACTTTTCTCACCCCAACAGGCTGCATAGCTATTTCCAGCAACATTAGAGTTAGTCAACAAGGAGGAGGCTTCCTGCTCAGTTCCAGCTTGATTTCTCAGTGACCTGCACCCCGAGCAAGTGGAGTCTTCAGAAACAGAGTCTTGTCATCTAGTTCTTGTGGGCAAGCAAGAGCCTTGACAATAGCCTGTAATGTTTTAGGGGCATTAAGGACCTGTCTGGTCAACAAGTCACTGGAAGGTATCACACCCCAGGAACTGAAATTTGTCTTTTTACTTTTTAATTTTGCCCATCTTTAATATCATTATCAGATACTATATACTTTAAAGTCTACTTAGCTATTTCTTTTTTATTTTTAAAATTTATTTATTTATTTATTTATTTGAGAGTGACAGACACAGAGAGAAAGACAGATAGAGGGAGAGAGAGAGAATGGGCGCGCCAGGGCTTCCAGCCTCTGCAAACGAACTCCAGACGCGTGCGCCCCCTTGTGCATCTGGCTAACGTGGGACCTGGGGAACCGAGCCTCGAACCGGGGTCCTTAGGCTTCACGGGCAAGCGCTTAACCGCTAAGCCATCTCTCCAGCGCTCTTTTTTATTTTTATTAAGAACATATTTTAAATTTTTTTCTGAAAACAATTTATAGCTTTGGGGCACACCATTATCTACTACTACAGGATATTTCTGCCTAAAATTTCTCTTTCAGCATATATATTGTTAGCTACCAATGAAGTAGATTTCCATACAGCTTATTCATGACAACTTATTTATTTATTTTTTGTTTCTCAAGGTAGGGTTGCACTCTAGTCCAGGTTGACCTGGATTTACTATGTAGTCCTCAAACTCGCAGTAATCCTCCTACTTCTGCCTCATGAGTGCTTGGATTAAAGGCATGTGCCACCATGCTTGGCTACATCTTAAATATTGATTAAGCCTCCTCTGTCCTTCTCTATCCTGTACCCTGATCCCAAGTAAAACATTTACCCCCCCCAGTATTCTACCCCACTAGTTATATATCCACTATACCTACCCTTTAAGCCCTCCCCTCTCCCCCTGCCTTATAGATCCTTTCTCTTTTCCTAACCGCTACTACTGACTTTTACTCCAACTCACATATAAATCTAAACATTTGAAGCAAGGATCCACATATGAGAGATAACATGTAGGGTTTTATTTTCTGAGGGTGGTTTTCCTCACTGAGTACAATCTTTTCCTGATCTCTCAATTTCCTTATAGATTTCATTTTTCTTTATAGTTGAATAAGGCCCTATTGTGTAAATATACCAAATCTTCATTATCTATTCACCAGTTTAGATATAATTTCTTATAGCCTTGTAAACTATAAACTTAAAGAAAAATTATTTGCCTCTCCATCATCTCATGAGGATGGGTTTTAAACATTTCCATACTTCAAGCTCCTATTTTATAAAGGGAAGCATAGGAAACATATGACTTTCTTGTCCACTGTAGTTATTAAATTCTCCTACATAGCAATTCTGAAAATTTCTTGCTCTGGACCTACCTTGGAAGAGAAAGGTCCTCAGTAGATTGGGATAAAAAAGAATAATACTATGGAAACATGCTCATATTACATATAACAATATCTTCATATATTAAAGTTCTCAATAAAAAAAAAATCTCTTGCAAGCTGGGCGTGGTGGTGCACGTCTTTAATCCCAGCACTCGGGAGGCAGAGGTAGGAGGATCGCGTGAGTTCGAGGCCACCCTGAGACTCCATAGTGAATCCCAGGTCAGCCTGGGCTAGAGTGAGACCCTACCTTGATAAAACAAAACAAAAAAAAAAAACAACAACAAAAACAACAACAAAAAAATCTCTTGCACTGGTGGTAGATAATGCCAATTAGGTTCTACTGTGGAATTGCTCATTTCTTATTCTACTTAGCAGCATTTGAAATTGGTACTAGAAAGTACATTATCTTTAGTGTGTGTGTGTGTGTGTGTGTGTGTGTGTATACAGTCTAACTCTATAGCTTTGACTTGAACTCACTATGTGGCCCAGACTGACCTCAAACTTCTACTACCTCAACCTTCAAAGTACTGGGGATTTAGTCACTCAGTTTACATAGTTTCTTGAGGATAGGTATGTTTTAGGGTTTATTTAGTTGTGGCATTGTAATTCTACCAAAAAATAATTTAAAACTTTGTTTTTTGCTTTCATTTTTCATGTAAAAGTAACCAAGGAAAAGTAGTTCTCAGGGTAGCCAATACTTTCTTTTAATGAACATCCTGTGTGCTGAACCGTTATTCTGCTCCCTCAAGGTAGCAGTGGCTACCATGAAGGCATCTGAAGCAGTGAGTTTTAGAAGGAAGGCAAAAACTTAAATCTTAACTTTTCTGGTTCTTATGGCCTGACCAAGAGACTGAGGCTAGAGGATTACAAGTTCAAGGCCTGCCTGGCCTCTAGAATAAGGTGAGGAACCACCATCTTATATCTATGGTGTTGGGAGTATGGAAGTAGGTTGGGGTCTGGAGATGTAGCTTATTGGCAAAAAGTACTTTCTTAGCATGAACAATGCCCTCAGTCCCCAGCCCCCCTGCCACAAAAAAAAAATGGATTTTTCATAGCTGTTTTTAATGAGGCTGTCAAGTTTTCAAAATCTCAATTAACATAGATTATAAATTAAAGAATAAGAGTATACCTTACTGTGTTCCCTATCATCTTTTTTGCAAACTTTTACAATTCTTGTCTTTGTTTAATTTTGTCTATCATGGTTAACTAAAAGAAGTCAAGGCACATGAGCAAAGTGACCTTTCTAACCACAAGTTACCTACAAATTCAGTAGGCAAATGTCATCAAGTATGTCAGAGCCACATATTGGGTCATGATATACAGAGACATTTATCGTACCAATAACTGTGGGCTAACTCCACAACGCACGGCCCATATACATCAACAAGGAGGGGCCATTGGGGAGGGGGTAGGTCACGGATGAGCCTAATAATGGTACCAAACTGCCTGTATTTGCTGAATAGAAAACTAATAAAAAATTAGAGGAAAAATTAAAAAAATAATAAAGTTACAATGTCTTAAAAAAAAAAAAACACTGACAACAGCTTCCCCAATGTTTTCTATGGCATAGTAAATATCAGCATGGATCCAGGCTGCATGTTTTGTTTCCTCCACTAATTCCCAAGGGCTAAGCAAGTAACAGTATTTCTTGTTGTGCTAAGACAGAATCATTTCGGGTAGTAAATTCAGCATTAGATTATTCAATTGATTTAACAGAGAACATATAAGAATGCTTTTATTTCTTCCTTACAGAAAACTCTAATCTGGTAGACTGAGGTATAGGGAGACTGCTCAAATAAGTCATTACACTTTTTTTTTGTTTGTTTTTTGAGGTAATGTCTTACTCTAGCTCAGATTGACCTGGAATTCACTATGTAGTCTCAGGCTGTCCTCGAACTATCGGTAATCCTCCTACCTCTGCCTCCCGAGTGCTGGGATTAAAAGCATGCGCCACCACACCCGCCCAGTCATTACACTTTTTGTTCTTTTATTTTCTATAATCTATCCTAATGTGTTTCCTTAAGGATACCTCATCAATATTTTGTTTTCTGAATGACAAAAATTGTTACCACTTTGGAACATGGCCATGGTCACTCCAGAATAAATTATCTCTAATCCTCTTTGAGGAGGGAGCTGTGTGTTTTACATCAACAAACCTTCCTTCCTATATGTGTTTTTCCTTAAACTCAACTTCAGTCCCTCCTAGAAAGCTCTCCTTTCCTGAAATAATTTCCTATCTTAAAAGATTAACATTCCTAGAAGTAAACTGGGAGGTGGCTCAGAAGTTAAAGGCACATTCCCCAGTACCCACATAAAGTCATATGCATACATCTGGAGTTTGTTTGCAGCACCCTGGTATGCCCATTTTCATTCATTCATTCATTCTCTCTCTTGATCTCTCTACTTTGAAATAAATAAAAAATATTTTATATAAAAATATATTTCTGGATGTTGTGTGAGGGGGTGGTTTATCTCTTGTTAGAGAGTCACCTGTGTATTCTTATCATGTGAAACTACAGAGGAACTGGTGAGATGAGAAAGGGTGCTGCTTCCATGGTGAGCCTGATAAGCTAAACTGGGCCTGGGTGATACAGACAGACACTGAAGATACTCAAAATTCACCAAAGCAGAAATCCAGAAGCTGCTGAGAACTCAAAACTTAAGTAGAAATAAAGCACACCCACCAAGGCTCAGGAAATTTGCAGAAGACTGGGCGGAAAGAATGTAAGAGCCATAGGATAAGAAGGAATATCCAGAGATATAGCCCTCCCCACAATGACTGACTGTCCTCAGTGGAGTGGGAGCAGAGAAGAGGGATATGATGTTTCCATACAAAGTTTCTACTTACTTTAAAAAGAAGAAAACAAATAGATTTCTGGAAGGATTAAACCTAATTATCTATTACCCTATGTAGAAACTTAGTGTTGGGACTGGCCAATTCCACCCTTCCCCATTCAGAACATAGGAAAGATCCCAGTCTGGGTCTCTAGGTGGAGTTTTCCATTTCTGGAACCCTCTTCTTGCGTAAAGTAGCTTAGACTTTCTTCTTTCTCTTAAGGTCAATTCATAATCCAAATAAATCTTTCTAGACTTAGCCTGTGCTCTCTGGATTCAATTGTTTGAATTAATAGACAAGAACTGGTGGCCACTGACTCAGTGGATGCTTTGTGTGACCATGGCAGTCCAACACCATAACTCCTAGGTTACACCCCAACCAAGAGCAGAAAAAGGCTCCATCGCTATCGAAGACACACCAAATTCCCTTATCACTGACATGCTTCACACACATGTAAATAAATAAATAATAATTAAAACAAAAACAAGAGCCTAAATGGTCTAGACTAGAAGGGAAGATAAATCATATAATAAACCCATTTTCTCACCAGATTCTTTATTAGTAGAAAGGGAAGTAAGAATAATATTGCACCAATAATCTTCCATAAACACCTTGATATGTTACTTTTATCTATGACAGGAACTAATTTTAGCAATATAACTTATTCTCACTGTCTTTTCTTCTCTCACTTTTTAAAAAATCTCAGGCTGAGCCGGGCGTGGTGGCACACGCCTTTAATCCCAGCACTCGGGAGGCAGAGGTAGGAGGATTGCCATGAGTTCAAGGCCACCCTGAGATGACAGACTTAATTCCAGGTCAGCCTGGACCAGAGTGAGACCCTACCTCGAAAAACCAAAAAAAAAAAAAAAAAAAAAAAAAAAATCTCAGGCTGATGAATGAGCATCAAGTGGAAAGAAGAATAAAAGAATGAATAAATACTAAGTGAATTTACATGTGAAAGGGCATAGAGAGTCCCAAAAAAGCAAAATCTGGAAAGGCTAGAGATTCATAAAGAGGGACATCTGGGAGATTTTCAAGGACAGAATACAGATTCGGGGAAGCTACCATAAGTGAATGACCAGATGATGCCTAAAAGAGGACTTAAAAGAAGTCTTAATGCATGGTGAGGTACAATCTACTCCTTTATGAAGAGGCTTCAGGAAACTTAGATTTTTACAGCTCAGAAGTGTGTGTGTGTGTGTGTGTGTGTGTGTGTGTGTGTGTGTGTGTGCGCGCGCGCCTGCGTGCTTTACATGCTATGCCACTTCACTATGGACCCTAAACAAAAGGCAATAATGGTCATGTTAACTGAGGATAAAGGGGAAAGAATTCTGTCAGTTTTCAAACAGAAGACCACTTCCCCTACAAGAGAGAGTCTATTCCATTTCTTTTTCACATTTTAAAATTTATTTTATTTATTTATTAGTGACAGTGAGAGGAAGAGAGAGGGAGAGAGAGAGAGAGAGAGTGCAAAAGGGCATGCCAGATCCTCTAGCCACTGCAAATGAACTCCAGACAAATGTGCCACCATGTACATCTGGCTTGCATGGGACCTGGAGAATCAAATCTGGAATGTGCCTTAAATGCTAAGCCATCTCTCCAGCCCCCATTTCTCTTTCTTTTTACATATCCTTCATTCCTCATTATATTTGTGGACTAATGAAAACTGCTGCAACAGACTTAGAGCTGGAATACTTTGTTCTACTTTTAAACCACAGAACAAGTCACTTCAGCTTTTTGAGCTTCCATTAGCTCATGTGTAAAGTAGGATCCATTTTTCTCATGGCATTGGAAGACTTGAGAAGGTGAAACCTTCTTGCAGAGTGTGACCACCTTTTTAAAAGTCTTCTATTTCTTGGGTCGGGCATGGTGACGCATGCCTTTAATCCCAGTACTCGGGAGACAGAGGTAGGAGGATCGCCATGAATTCGAGGCCACCCTGAAACTACATAGTGAATTCCAGGTCAGCCTGAGCTACAGTGAAACCCTACCTCGAAAAAAAAAAATCTTCTATTTCCTGAGAGTGTAGCTTTAACAACATCCTCCAAAATATCAATTTGTATAACTCTGCCTTTCCTTCTAGCAGATGCTGTACCTTTATGTATAGAGCTTCTGTTTTTTTAAAATTATTTAGTTTTTTTTACTTTTAGGCAAAGAGAGCCAGAGAGAAAAGAGACAGACACACAGAGAGAGAATGGGCATGGCCAGGCATCTAGTCACTGCAAATGAACTCTAAATGGATGTGCCACTTGGTGCATTTTGCTTTATGTGGGTACTGGGCAATGAAACTCAGGATGTAAGCCTTTGCAAGCAAGCACCTTATTGACTGAACAAGATTTTTACAATATATGTGTACACACACACACACATGCGCGCGCGCGTTTATATGGAGAGATAGATGGAGAGAGAGTCTTACTGTGTAGCCCAAACTAATATCTTAAATCATTTAACTCTATAGTCTCAACCTCCTAAGTATCTGGGATTACAGGTGTATACTCTACAAGAATGGTATAATTTCAGCACACATACAGATGCGGTGTGGGGTAGAATTGGAAAGTTCTGGGCTTTACCTTGCTTTAGCCTTTTCCTTGGTAGGAGCTTTTTATACTCTCTCCTCCTTCCTTCTCTCAACCTAAAAAATCTCTCTAAGACTTAAAAACAGACTAGAGGCTTAGATATAGTTATGTTTTATAACTCACACAATCATAAGCAATTCTCCACTGAAAATGTGAGGATATAACATAAGATGTCTGGGTACAGAGGAGCTGTTTGCTCCTTAAGTTGTGGAAGAGGATAGCTCTGCTATATGCTCTTGGAGTTGCTATCAAGGTCTTGCATTGAAACTAATCCTCCAAGTTTTGCAAATGTTTGGCAAACTTCTCTATAGTTCTTAACAAGTTCTTTCTTCCTTTTAGTGGAGTTGAATTTAAAGTCTGAAACCCTCAAACCTTTAGACAAATCCTCCTAAGATATCTCAGCCAAAAAATGCAACTCTGAGTCTTCAAGTGAAACCTGGCCTTTTAATTTTGGACTTCTAACTCTGACTCCACAGTCATAGAGAAAAGAAAAATATCTACCTTGACTTATTTCAAAGATAATTTTTATGGCTTTCAGAAGAAACTTTACCACAAATAGAGAAACCATGGAGGAACCATCTAATAAGATATCTTACAGCAGGATTCTTGGATTCCACTAAAAAGACTGAAATGATTATTAGCACAGAAGCACTTTGCAGCTGAGACATAGCTTAGAGAAGAGAACATGCTTAATGTGTGAGGCCCTGTGTTCCAGCCATAGCATAATAAATAAATAAAAAAGTTACTCATTCCTGTGACAAATTACCTAGCAAAAGCAACTTAAGGAAGGAAGGATTTATTTTGGCTCACTGTTTGAGAATACTTGTCTATCATGGTGGGAAAGGCCTAAATCAGCTAGTCATGTTGCATCTGTAGTCCAGAAGCAAAAGAAATTAATGCTGCAGCTCTGCTATCTTTCTCCATTTTATTCAATCTAGGACCTCCAGTCCATGGAATGACAAAACCTATATCTAAAATAGGTCTTCCCAACTCAGCTAACCTTATCTAGAAAATTCCTTATAGACTCATCCAGAGATTC
This sequence comes from Jaculus jaculus, assembly GCF_020740685.1. Lineage (NCBI taxonomy): Eukaryota > Metazoa > Chordata > Mammalia > Rodentia > Dipodidae > Jaculus > Jaculus jaculus. Next base: position 38,683,985 of record NC_059125.1, read on the forward strand.
ATTTCCACTGTAATATTAAATCCCATCAAATCACCAAGATAAGGTACAACAAGAACAGATAGATGATAGATAGATAGATAGATAGATAGATAGATAGATAGATAGATAGATAGATAGATAGGAGCATCTTTGCAGTTCCTTTCACAGTACTGCTTTAAGTGGAACTTGAGATGTCCTAGATGTGAAAGGCAAGAACTTAAGCTGAGGTGGGACACTGAATTAATAACAACAGAAATTTGTAAGTGGTTGCCCCACAGAAGATCTGTCTCTGTAGAGTTACAAACAGAATCTATAGGTGACCCCTATAAGAACACTCACTGTGGAATGCTGAGATACTATCAGATTCTTCAGTGGAATTATATTGCCAGGGCACTTTCAGGTTTGGAAATTGGTGTCAAGCTACTAATCAGTCCAGAGGAAACAACTCTGAATTTCTTATCAAAGGTTCATACTGATAGATTAAAAAGAAAAAAAAAATAATGTTTGGGAGTTTTTCATGTAGCAAAGTTTTAAATGTTGTTAAAACAAGGACACATGATGTTAAATATCTCTTACTTGTGGAATGATTTGGGCTTCAGTTTGAGGATAATCATACAAAATCTTTATTAGAAAAATTGAAAAGTAAAGTGGGATTTTCCTAACAAGAGCCCAACCCATGATAAAGAATTGTCTTACCTTCTCTTGTTTGCTTTAATCTCAGTTCTGAGGAAATGAGGGCCTGTTCAGAAATTTAATACTTTCTTGACTTTTAACTGAAAGAAATTTGAATAAATGGGGTGCTGTTAATGTTTGAGGAAAATGTGTAGTTTTGGACAGCTGGAATTAACTTGTTTTTGAAACAGATAAAAATTACTACAATTATGCACCATCTACATTGTAGTCTCTTTATTGTTTTATCAAAAACTTATATATTAGCCCTGACACAGAAGAAATCTTACATGGTTTCACATGTATACTTTGTTCTGTATAAGAATCATATCACTACACTCCACTTAAAAGTGATCCCAGCCTAGAACATAGCTGTACCTGGGCACTGAAATTATGTTCATGTCACTATTTACAAAGATAGCCTGAGGTCTTTATTCCTTATGAAGTTGCAGTAATGCACTACAAAGGGCATCAAAAGGAACTAGATGGGGCTGGAGAGATGGCTTAGCGGTTAAGCGCTTGCCTGTGAAGCCTAAGGACCCTGGTTCGAGGCTCAGTTCCCCAGGTCCCACGTTAGCCAGATGCCCAAGGGGGCGCACGCGTCTGGAGTTCGTTTGCAGAGGCTGGAGGCCCTGGCACGCCCATTCTCTCTCTCCCTCTATCTGTCTTTCTCTGTGTCTGTCGCTCTCAAATAAATAAATTAAAAAAAAAAAGGAGCTAGATGAAACCTCAGAGTGGACCAGGATGGTTCATAGGGAGGCAAAGGCTATTGCTGAGGCTCCTACCCTCTGAGTTTATAGAAGCACCCATCGTTTGGGAGGTACTCTAGAGGGAATGGCTCCAAACATAGGATAGAAAATTGCTCTTAAGTGAGGCTAATCAATGGAAAAATTTAAAACAGAGATGTCAGAATTTTACTCTGGTTTAGTATTTATATATTTGAGAGAAAGAAAGAGAAAGAGGGAGAGAGAGAGAGAGAAGGGGCATTCCAGGGCCTCCAGACCTCCAACAAACTCCAGATGCATGTGCCACCTTGCACATCTGGCTTATGTGGATACTGGGAAATGAAACCAGGGTTCTTGGGCTTCACAGGCAAGTGCCTTAACTACTAAGCCATCCCTACAGCCCTCCAGCCCTAGTCTTTCTAACAAAAGCTTCTGAGTATTAATTTTTTACCAAATTGATTAATTTAATTTTGTTTGTAAAAATTATCTCCAGGGCTATTACCATGTTTTGTCTATAGCTACAAATGTTAAGTATTTAAAGATAAGATATATACCATATCCCAGGCAACTTAAGTTAGATATTATCTCATTTTTAAGCTAGATCTATTTTGTTAAGGACAGATAATACTCTGTATCCACAGGTTTTTCAAAACTGATGTAACTGTCCTTCTGGACATTTAATAAATGTCAATGCCAATGAGAATATTAGGTCTAAAAGTGCAGTCAATATTCTGATACATTCCCCTACATCAAGTTGGCCCTAAGAGACAATAGGACAGCTCCAGGATTCTACAACTCTGGTAAGCCACCTGTTCTTTTGATCATAGAGGCTATGGAAACCCAGAGGATGGACTCCAACCAAGGTACATTCTTAAAGAAGAGTGTCAAAACAGATAAGAGACCTTCAGTGCTTCAAAGAGAAGCCACAAGGTTAGTATGACCCTAACCCTACCCAACAGATGTCATGAATGCTCAAAGAGCCATAGCCATGGAGGGGTCCTCCCATGTCCCTAAATGTCTCTCCTGAAGAGCTGTAATTGAACTTATATCTACATGTTAAATTTTGGCTAACCACTTTGTCATAAACATTCAACAGACGACTATAACCATAGAGGAAAGTTTGTCTATATTCTTGATACTTCTGCTAATGTCTTATCTGCTTTACAAGATTTACAAGAGCAAGTTCAGACCATGTTAGACACCACCATGCCATTTAATGAACAGCTTTAGAAATAAATTTATATATCTTCATGGTAAAAGACAATTGTAATAATCATTTCTTGTTATAATGATGCTGTAATTTTTAAATCTTGTATACTCAGCTGCTGTTTTAACTTTATCTTCTCTCATTGACAGGCAGTTCATGCTCAAATGGTCCTATGATAATCTAAATGCATCTATTCTGGGTTCCCTACAATCACCCTCAAAGGCCTAAAAGTCTACATGAATGGGAACTTTAGGGCTGGATATATGGTTTATTGATTAAGGTGCTGGCCTGTAAAGTCCAAGTACTCAAAACCCACATAAGCCAGATGCACATGGTGGCGCATGCATCTGGAGTTCGTTTGCAGGAGGCCCTGGAGCCCATTCATATATTCTCATTTTCTTCCTCTCTCTCTCTCTCTTTCTATCAATAAATAAATAGATATTAAATATTTTTAAAAGAATTGGAACTTTAAAGACCACTTTGAACCCCAATTTGCTCAATGCCCACTTCCTTCTGACTTCTCTTGCTTTTATACTTACTCCTCAATGTCTTTATTTCCTTCCTGCACTATACTAAGGCACTTTCAGTGTCACTTAGATAAGGTCCACTCAGAGGAGTACCCCAACTGCCACACGTGATGAAGAAGATTCCAGAACAGTCATTGCCTAATGGCAGTCAGAGTTATTTCTTCAGAGGGTAAGGGCGAGGTAGTTTAGGGTTATCAAGGCACCCAAAAGTAAACTAAAAGTGGCCAAAGGGGTGAAATGTCCTAGATGGTGTAATGGAGAATCTGGTTTTCTTTTTCCCTAAAGGTGTTCCTCCCTAGATCTCTCTCTTTCCTTTTATTTATTTATTCATTTATGTAAGGTATGGTCTAACCCTAGTCCGGGCTGACCTGAAACTCACTTTGTAGACCCAGAGTAGCCTCAAATTCACAGAGATCCTCGTAGTCTGCCTCTTGAGTGCTGGGACAAAAGGTGTGTGCCACCACATCAGCCTAGATCTTCTTTTTTTTTTTTTTTTCTAAAACATGCCTTCTTCCCTAGGCCTCTTTCCCCTAAAATAATCCCATTTATATGTATATATATATAAATATATATATAAATATATATATATAAATATATATATATAAAATATATATAAATATATATATTATATATATATATATATATATATATATATATATATATATATATATATATATATATAATACCATAGTTGCCAGGTAGTCCTACCTTCTCAGGACCTCTCCTGTTTTTTATAAGAGTTTTGCCTTCTGCCCTTCTCTTAAAGTCAATATTATAGGAGCTCTGCATTCTTCTCATAATCTCTTTAAAACTCTGTAACGAAATCTTTCTAATGTTCCCCTACCATAGTATGTCTGGATCTCTAACTCCTTGGCTAAATAAAGCCCAAATAAGAATCAATAATGGCTACATCACTCTCAAAGGTACTCCAAATCCTGTATCAAAATGTTTCAATGTCTGATGTAAAACATCTATTCAATTAGTTTTAATTTACTTACTCTTTTCTCACCCTCTCCTTCCTGTCTTCCTTTCTCTTTCTCTTCCCACTTCTTCCTCTTTCTCTGTTTCATTTCTGATAAAATGAGAGTTAGCAAAGAGTAATGATGTATTCAGATGTTATAATTATCTTAACAGACAAACTTTCTATGGTGACATTGGGGAAAGTGGGAGGGTAGAGGATGGTTGGGGAAGAAAAAGGAATAAAAAATGTAGGAGGACAAGACATTATGTCCTCATCCTTAAAATAAAGTTCTCCATTGAGGGGACTGGAGAAATGCTGAGCAGAATAGAACACCTGATATTATAATAGTTAAGCCTCATTGTCTATCAATGTTAAGCCCGCTGAACAAATACACTGATTCATCCTTAATGATACATTATAAGTAGAATTGCACTAAATTGAAAAATGTCTATGAAAAAGTATATCAAAAGTAAAATCTACTTTGCATATATAATATCAGTTAGAGCAAATGTTCTCTGCATGATAATGCTCCCTCTAGGAGAGGCCATTAGGTTGATTTGCATTCCTTTAAATGTTCATGTGGGAAGTGGGTATTGTCTGTGCAATTACTAGGGTAGATATGATAGAGTGTTCTAGTAAAACAGGTAGAAGACTGCACAGAATCTGTACCACACAGATGTGGCAGCTGATGTGCTGATTAGAAGAAAATGTCCCTAGATAAACAGTCATTCTTTCTTAAGAGTGGGCAAAAGAATGAAAATTGATCATTCCCCACAAATCCTTCCTTACCCAGAATAATTCTTGTGGTTTGAGTCAGAAATGAATAAAGACTCACTTAATAAAATATTTTTATTTATTTGAGAAAAAGACATGGTGCATTTGTCTGGAGTTCATTTGCAGTAGTAACAGGCCATTGACATACCCATACACACACACACACACACACACACACACAAACACACACACACACACACACACACACACTTTCTCTTTCTCTTCTTCCTCCTTTCTGTATGCATCTGGCTTTAGGGTAATGGGCAATAAAACCCAGGTCATTAGGATTGGTAAGAAAGTACCTTTACTTAGGGGTTAAGACACTTGCCTTCAAAGCCTAAGGAATAGTTTAATTTCCCAGTCTCTACATAAGCACAAGGTGATGCATGCATCTGGAGTCCATTTGCAGTGGCTGAAGGCCCTGGTGTGCCCATTCTTCCTGTCTTTCTCTCTTCTACCTAACTCTGCTTGTAAATAAATGAAATAGTAAAAAAGGAGAAAGTATCTTTAACTATTCCGCTAATTCTCTAGAACAAGACAAACTTTTATAGTAAGAAAAAAATAAAGAACTAAATTACAAATGTGTTAGAAGCAGTGGTAAGCTGAAAATTTGGACAGATTATTTATCATTGTATGCATGCTCTTTTAGAGTTTTTAAAAATATTTATATTTAATTATTTACAAGCAAAGAGAGAAAGAGAGAGACAGTGTGTGGGTGCACCAGGGCCTCCAGCCAAAGCAAACAAACTCCAGATGCATGCTCCACTGTGCAACTGGCTTTATGTAGGCACTTGTAATCAAATCCAAGTCATTAGGCTTTACAGGCAAGGGCCTTAACTGATGAGCCATCTATCCAGCCCTACAGTGTTATTTTATAGCATGATTTCCCTTTTCTTAAATTTTTTGTCAAGGCAGGCTCTCACTCTAGCTCAGGCTTACCTAAAACACGCTCTGTAGTTCCAGGCCTCAAACTCACAGTGATCCTTCTATCTCTGCCTCTCAAGGGCTAGGATTAGAACTATGGGCCTGAAAACTTCATTTTCTTAGTAGCAAAACTCTTAGTCTATTTATCAATCTCTTATATTTAAGATGATCATTTTATTTACATTCACTAATAGGATATTAGTAAATACAACTCAAGTATGAATGTAAACTGACTTGAGCTTGCTTCTTTACTGTCTTTATAACCCTGAGACTACCATGTGCACGATTCCAGGAAGCCTAATGGAAAATAAGGAAGTTACATAAAGATAACATGGGTGTTCCAGCTTTCAGCCTGCCAAACACTAGAAATAAAAGGAAAGCTATTTTGGAGCATCTAGTCTGCAAATGATCTTCCAGCTGGCCACAAATAAATAAATAATCCAGGAGAGACCAGCCTAACCAATCTAGGTAAAAATAACTCCTCAATCAACCCACAGTGTTATGAGGTAAGCAAAATGGTTTCAATTTTAAGCAAAATTTACATTTTTGGTATTTGTCATGCATTAATAATTTACTGGTACTGAAGGTTATAATTACTACAAAGAAAAATAGGTCAGATAAAAAGAAAGTGGAAGTGTGCATGGGTATATGGGTCGTATTCTGTTTTAGATAATTTTATCAAGGAAAGTCTTTTGAAAAGATATCATTGGAATAACCATTTAAAAGAGATAATGAAATGATTTGTGTGATTATTTAAGAAATTAAATATACCAAGCAAAGGAAAGAACAAGTAGAAATTTTGTGACGTTCATCATTGCTAACTTTTAAAAACATTTTTAATGTTTTTTTCAAAGATTTTTATTTATTTTATTTATTTATTAGAGACACACAGAGAGAATGGATACACCAGGGCCTCTAACCATTGCAAATGTACTCTAGATGCATGCACCACCATGTGCATCTGTCTTACGTGGGACCTGGAGAATCGAACCTGGGTCCTTAGGCTTTGCAGACATGTACCTTAACCGCTAAGCCTTTTCTCATTTCTAGCTCTTTTTGAAGAAAGCAAAGAGGTCAAAATATTGGGTCACTTCTCTTAATGTTCTCACCCATATATTTATGCTACTCTCACTTTTGGTTAGGGAAGCTTCTCTTTTCAGATGGCAGTGCCTTTGGGATGATTCAGAAGATACCGTAGAGCTGAGAAGAAGTGACAGAGGAGTGTTCAGCACTGAAACATCTTTATCACACCATTGTGGAAGAGGTGGCAGAAAGAATGTAAGAGCCGCCGGGCGTGGTGGCGCACGCCTTTAATCCCAGCACTCGGGAGGCAGAGGTAGGAGGATCGCCGTGAGTTCAAGGCCACCCTGAGACTACAGAGTTAATTCCAGGTCAGCCTGGACCAGAGTGAGACCCTGCCTCGAAAAACCAAAAAAAAAAAAAAAAAAAAAAAAGAATGTAAGAGCCAAAGGAAGGGTAGGGATCCTTACAATGCAATCTTCCATACACAAAATGGCCTGGATATCCATGACCTTGCAGTGCCTGATACTGCCTATACAAGACCATCATAATAAAAGTAAAAGATTATGAGCCAGGCATGGTGGCACATGCCTTTAATACCAGCACTTGAGAAGCAGAGGTAGGAGGATTGCCATGAGTTCAAGGCCACCCTGAGACTACATAGCGAATTCTAGGTCAGCCTGGAATAGAGCAAGACCCGACCTCAAAAAAATCAAACAAACAACAAAAAAAGATGATGACATCTAAATAAAAGACAGACCAATCGAGAGGTGGAAGGGTTATGATGGAGAGTAGATTTTTTTTATTTATTATTTATTTATTTATTTGAGAGCAACAGACACAGAGAGAAAAGCAGATAGAGGGAGAGAGAGAGAGAGAATGGGCGCACCAGGGCTTCCAGCCTCTGCAAACGAACTCCAGACGCATGCACCCCCTTGTGCATTTGGCTAATGTGGGACCTGGGGAACCGAGCCTCGAATCTGGGTCCTTAGGCTTCATAGGCAAGCGCTTAACAGCTAAGCCATCTCTCCAGCCCGAGAGTATATTTTTAAAGGGGAAAGTGGGGGTAGGGAATTACCATGGCTTATTGTCTATAATTATGGAAGTTTTCAATAAAAAATAGTAAAAAAGAAACAAATATTGGATCATTATATAATATGAATACAGAGAGGCAAAAAAAGTACAAATATTCTATGAGTTCTCAATAACATTTTAGAAGACATCTCAATGGCAGATGGGACCCCTTAGGGTTGCTATGTATCATATGAGACAACGCCAACTAACTAATCCAGAGATATAAGACAGTCACAAACTTTTTCTTTTTCAGGTTGGCCTTGAACTCACAGCAATCTTTGTACCTCTGCCTCCTGAGTGCTGAGATTAAAGGCAAGTGTCACCATGCTCAGCCCTATGTTATTACTTCTAAGAATGTGGAACTTGGGAAACAGAGTCCCATGTATCCAAAGATGTTGTAACTTGTGAAGGTCAATTTTCATTGTCAACTTGACTGGATTTAGAATCAGCTAAGAGATTAAGGCACACATCTGGGTGTGTCTGTGAAGGCATTTCAGAGAGGCTTAACCTGAGAGTGAAAGACTGACTCTGAATATGGGTGGCACCATCCCATGGACTGGGTGCTTGGAAGGAATAAAAAAGAGCAGAATCCCCCTTTCTTTCCTTTCCTGGTCTATTGAGATGTGAACAAGCAACTACCTAACAGACCTACTGCCATCTGCTACAGTGCTTTCCTTCTCATGATGATATTCCCCCAAACATGAGGCAAAATAAACTCTTTCTCCCTTAAGTTGTTTTCTTGTCACAGCAACAAGGAAAGAAAGTAATGCAGAGCTTAAGTCATTCTACTATCTGACTAGCTACCTTGGTCCGTTTTAGTAACTATAGTAAAAGTTTAGGGCTGGAGAGATGGCTTAGCGGTTAATCACTTGCCTTTGTGAAGCCTAAGGACCCCAGTTTGAGGCTCAATTCCCCTGGATCCACATTAGCCAGATGCACAAGGGGACGCACACATCTGGAGTTCATTTGCAGTGACTGGAAGCCCTGGTGTGCCCATTCTCTCTCTCTCTCTGAACCTTTTTCTCTCTCTGTCTGTCAATCTCAAATAAATAAATAAAAACAAACAAAAAATTAAGAAAAAATTAATGAACTAGGCAGATTTATAACAACAGAAATTTATTTCTCACTACTCTGAAGATTATGAAGTCCAAGAAAAAGGTGTCAGCTGATTTGGGATCCAGTGAGGGCTCACTGACAGCCATGTGTTTGCTGTCTTCACATAGAAGAAGAAAAAAAGGAGCTCTTTGGAGCCTCTTATGAGAGGCACTAATCCTACTCATGACCTAATTACCTCCTAATGTGATAATGTTAAGTTTTAATATAATGAATATGATGACTATTCAGACATAAATACTGGCTGAGTACAAGGGGCCCAGGATTCTATCCCAGCTCTAGTAATTGAAGGTCCTTCTTGTCCTTGTCAAAATTTGACAAAAGAATTTGGTTGCTGAGTCTGTGCAATATTCTTGAGTCATTACAATGAATTTGCTCTACTACTAAATCATTTGTCTTAAATGAGGCAAAGCTGCTTTTTGTTGTTTGCAAATAAAAGGGCCTTACCTAATACAATCATCTTGTGATTTCTTTTTAATACCTTAATATATTCCTTCTCTCCCAAAAGAGGTTATTAGTTTTCATGGTTGTATGTCCCCCATATTCTCTGGTATCTGTGATTAAGCTTTCTACTTCATCCCCAGATGGTAGAACCCTTGAGAGGTGAAGCCTTACTAAAGGACGTGTGTTACTGGAGATGGACCTTGGTGTTAATAAGTCTAGCGTACTGTGTGTTCAGTATTCAGAGCAAGCATGCACATGCTGTTTTTTCTCAGCTGAAGATGTATAATAAAGTAAGCCAGCTTCTTCTGCCATGCTAAAGCTTCGCTTGAAACTATAAACCTAAGGTAAATCCTTTCCTTCCATAAGCTTTTTTTAGTTGAGTGTTTTGTCCCAGCAACAAGAAAGTAACTGCTATAGATTCTTAGAGATAGGAATATTTTTTCAATTTCTTTTTTATTCTTTATTTATCCAGCTGTGCTTATAGACAAAGATAATAACAGTTAAGCCTTTACCTACTGACACTATGTATTAAGCACTGTGTAATTGCTATTGAAAATTATTTTATTTAAACTTACAATAATTCTGTGTATAATTATTCTGAATATCTCTAATTTTTACAAGTGAGGAAATAGATGTCAGAGAGGTGACATGGTGAATTAACTCAAACCGAGGCATTCTCACCTAGTAGCTCACATTCTTTCAAGACCTGGCATTTAGTAGGTACTTATAAAAGCATTGTGCATTGATTTATGGTAACATAACATACTAAGTACTCATGAGATAACCTCCTGTAATGACAAGCTTCCCCTCACTATCTAGTCAGGGTTGCTGTAGCATTCCTTCATTGAAATACAATGATTTTGTTCTAGGAACTCATTCAGTGGCATGATAGGTGGTGTGGTGTTGAGACTGTAGGAAATGACACCTGCTTAGAAAGGTTTCCTTCCTGCCAGGTGTTCCCTTCAATGTAGCAGCCCCAAGACAGTTCCATTGACCTTATATCAAAATTTTGGCTTGAGAGCTGGGCGTGGTTGCGCACGCCTTTAATCCCAGCACTGGGAGGCAGAGGTAGGAGAATTGCTGTGAGTTCAAGGCCTCCCTGAGACTCCATAGTGAATTCCAGGTCAGCCTAGGCTAGAGTGAGACCCTACCTCAAAAAAAAAAAAATTGGCTTGAAGAGAATGCTTGAAACAATCTAAAAACTTGAGTAAGAACCCTAGCATAATGCCAAAAAATATAAGAAATACTGTATAGAATCTATCATTCATATGGGAAGAACTTTGCTTATATATTTTATATTCCTTCTAGTAATTCTTTACTAAGCCCATGTAACTTATAAAGAATCTCAGACTCGGAAATTTAAGTTTTTTTTTTTTATCAGTTCTACTATGACTCTCAACATTAACCTACATTCAGTTGAATGAAATGCCAAAGACCCATCACATAGACCCACTCCAATTATTGCCCCACCTCTGAGCTTATAACACATCTTATCTCCATATTACATCTGTCATTTAACATGTGCAGCTACATGACACTAGAGTGTTATTTCAGTGTATCCAGCTTCATTGTATTTTTACTTTTCAGACCTTGTCTGTTGAGTGCTGATAAGAATGAACTACTTATTTCCTTGACAAAACAGATTTATAGTCAGCTTACCATAGTTTAATGACTTGGTGTTATAGAACTACCAGCCAATGAAGAAATGTTGACCTGAATTAGACTTAATGGTTAAATAAGACTTTTTTTTTTTTTTTTTTTGGTTTTTCGAGGTAGAATCTCACTCTGGTCCAGGCTGACCTGGAATTAACTCTGTAGTCTCAGGGTGGCCTTGAACTCATGGCGATCCTCCTACCTCTGCCTCCCGAGTGCTGGGATTAAAGGCATGCGCCACCACGCCCGGCTTAAATAAGACTTTTAGCTAATAAAAACATCCGACTATGCATTAGGTAGATTTTATTTAATTGCAAAAAGGAATAGTATGCAGAAGAATTTATTTATTTTATTTTATTTTTATTTATTTGTAAGGAGAGAGAACAAAAGAGAGAGAGAGAGCAAAAGAGAGAGAATGGATGCACCAGGACTTCTGGCTGCTGCAAGGAACTCCAGATGCATGTGCCACTTTGTGCATTCAGCTTTAGTTGGGTACTGGGGAATCAAACCCAGATTCTTAAGTTTTGCAGGCAAGTGCATTAACCACTAAGCCATCTCTCCAGCTCAAGAGATTTTATTATATAATATTCATTACATATTTTCTTAATGATACCAGCTTTGTTTGTCCATATGGAATAAGATGAATGAAGCTCAATCAGGTGTTGCCTTTTTTTTCCAGGTAGGGTCTTGCTATGTAGTCTCAGGATGGCCTCTAACTCACAGCAATCCTCCTACCTCTGCCTCCCAAGTGCTGAGATGGGATTAAAGGCATGAGCCACCACGCCAGGCAGGTGTTGCTTTTTGTAAGATAACATTTAGGGATTTGATATCTCTCTCTCTCTCTCTCTCTCTCTCTCTCTCTCTCTCTCTCTCTCTCTCACACACACACACACACACACACACACACACACACACACACAATGGGGTAGGACATTGGCATATTCCTAATACCTAGTACAGTGCCTAGTACATAGTAGGCAGATATGCATCCAAATACTTGTACTTATTGAGTGTCTATTACATGCCAGAGAGTGTTTTAAGTCCTGGGGACACACTATAGAATAACACAGAAATTCATGCTTTCTTGTAGAAGACAGATAATGAAGAAAGAAAGAAATATGGTATCTAGAAAGTGAGACAGTGATGTGAGCTATGGGGAAAAACAAAGCATTAATGAGGGATAGGGATTGCTACAGTTAGATAGAGGAATTATTATTTCAAATAAAGTAGTATAAGAACACCTCAATGATAAACAACTTTTAAAGTGAAAACAAAAAGAGTTGAGATACTGAGCTTTGTTGATATCACCGGGAAGAGAATCCTAGCCATTATACTAGTCTGAAAGGAGGTCACTACCAATACAGCGGTGTAAACATAGGAGACAGTAGAAGAGAATAGATTTACAATAATGGGGGGGTCGATTTGATCATGTAGTATCTACTAACCATTGTAACAGTGAGGATTTTACTATGAGGTAAACAATGGAGGATTTTGAACAGTTGACTGAATGTTTGTGATTATAGTTTTGAAGGAACTAGCTAGCTACTGTAGGGGAATTAATTTTATGGGACAAAAGACAGAAACAAGGAGATTACTATTAGGCTATTTATAGTAACTAAAGAGATGATGGTGGCTGGATGAAGATGGCAGAAGCATAGGTTGTGAGAAAGGATCAAGTTCTAGATGTTATTTGAAGGCAGAGTGTGAGGTAGTTAGGGTGATGCACTCCCTGAAAGTAAGGGCACGAATGTCTGCCCTTGGAATCTGTTCTTTGCTAGAAATCAAAGGATGATCTGTTGTCTTATCTCTTGCCTAAAGGAGTTACCTAGATCTGTTTTACCACAAACAATCTGAGTACCTCCAGGGAGGTAGGTCCTTTTTCTTAGAATTTAAATCTAATCCTGACATTGTCGTTGGTCAAATTCAGTCCCCAGAGCTTGGTGTTATGGCTGGCCTCTTTCTGAGCCAGTCTCTAGTCCAGACCTGTCTGTTTCTCAGGCTCACTTGAGCCTGAAGGCAAAGCCCACCACAATAAAGTTATAGATAGATGTGTACCAGGGGATGAGCTCTCTTGGCTTGGCTAGCTCCTGAACTTCCAGATTCTGGTAAGCTTCCCTCTCCTGAGTCCAGCTGGGCTAAGATGAGGAGAGACCAACCCCTTACTCCCAAATGGGCTTTCTACCCCCTTTTGCCCTCCACACAGCAGGTACTCTATGCACTTGTCTTTTCTTCATTTAATCTACTGAAGTCTCTCTAAACCTTACCCCTATGGTCTATGAATTTTAATTCTTTAAATTCATAAGATAAGAATCTGGTGTCCTCTAAGTTTTATTGGTGCATTGGCATATTGGTGTATTGTCAGGGAACCCCAAAATTCCTCTTTCAAGTGAACAGGATTTGCTAATTGCTTAGATATGGAATATGAATTTCTGAAACACAAAAATAAAGCATAGCTTCAGATTGTATACCTTTAGTATCACTATTAGTTGAGTTGCCATTAAAGAAGAGAATCTCTTCAGAAGGCACAGGTCCAATGGGAAATATTGAGAGTTTGGTTTGTGTAAGGTAAGCTTGAGATTACTATTAGCCATCAATATGAGCACATTGAACAGACTGCTGGATAGACATCTGGAATTCAGGGCAAAATGTCAGACCAAAGGTATCAATTTGTGAGCCATTATCAAATAATTGGGAATTTAAAACATGAGATAAGATAGTATCACAAATTCTTTTATTAATTTTAATTTTAATTAATTAATTTATTTGAGAGAGTGATAGAGAGGGAAAGAGGCAGATAGTGAGAGAGAGAATGGGCATGCCAAGGGCTCTAACCATTGCAAATGAACTCCAGACACATGTGCCACCTTGTGAATCTGGCTTTATGTGGGTACTAGGGATCAAACCTGGATCCTTTGGCTTTAATTTTTTTTATTATTGACACCTTCCATAATTATAGACAATGAACCATGATAATTCCTCCCCCTCCTCTTTCCCCTTCACAACTCCACTATCCATCATATCCCCTCTCCCTCTCAATCAGTCTCTTATTTTGATGTCATCATCTTTTCCTCCTATTATGCTGGTATTGTGTAAGTAGTGCTAGGCAGTGCAAGATCATGGATATCCAGACCATTTTGTGTCTGGAAGACTGCATTGTAAGGAGTCCACTCATTCCTTTGGCTCTTACATCCTTCTTACCACCTCCTCCACAATGGACCATGGGGCTTGAAAGGTGTGATAAAGATGTTTCAGTGCTGAGCATTCCTCTGTCACTACTCAGCACTATGGTGCCTTTTGAGTCATCCCAGAGGTCACCACCATCTGAAAAGAGAAGCTTTTTTTTTTTAATTTTTTTTATTTATTTGAGAGAGACAGACACACAGAGAGAAAGACAGATAGAGGGAGAGAGAGAGAATGGGCGCGCCAGGGCTTGCAGCCTCTGCAAACGAACTCCAGACGCGTGCGCCCCCTTGTGCATCTGGCTAACGTGGGACCTGGGGAACCGAGCCTCGAACCAGGGTCCTTAGGCTTCACAGGCAAGCGCTTAACCGCTAAGCCATCTCTCCAGCCCTGAAAAGAGAAGCTTTTATAACCAAAATGGATCCTTTGGCTTTGCCGTTAAGCCATGTCTCCAGCCCAATGTCACTAATTCTTAATAAGTGTTTAGTAAATAATAAACATACACAGATAGTTTCAGCACAATTATGAATAGGGGGACAATGTTGATAAAATGTGGAAGCTGTGTCAGAGTAGAATTATTTAGCATGAAAGAAAAAAAAATTCAGCTTGGTGGAAGCACAGCCAGGACTTCGTTTTCAGCTTTATTTTCATTTATTTATTTTTGTTTGTTTTTTGAGGTACGGTCTTGCTGTAGCCCGGGCTGACCTGCAATTCACCGTGTAGACTCAGGTTGGCCTTGTACTCACAATGTTCCTCCTACCTCTGCCTCCAGAGTTCTGGGATTAAAGGTGTCGGCCACCTCCCAGGATTGTTTTCAGTATCATTTTAAGAAAATTAAAAGTGAAGTTCTGCACCCAGGGTTTCTTTCCCAGGAAGATAACCCTTAGCCTGGTTCTTACCTCAGGCAGATTATGCTCCTTCTTGGGCCTACCTTAAGGGCAGTCTCACTCTCCTGTGTTCCATCTGCATTGTTTCTGTTCCCTCAAGCCACAATTACCTATTTTTACATTTTAATATCCCCTGAGGTATCTTCCAGATATACCAACCTGTGTTTCTGAACTGTTCAAGTCATCACCTGCTATGTTAAGTTTTTAAGTTTATTAATGTTCTGCTTATAAAGTTGCATAAGTTTTGAGTGTTCTGCCCGTGATGTTTTTATAAGCTTGGTTAGTTTGAATATGTAGTTTTGGGATTTTAGTGTGCAATGTTAATATTTTTGTGGTAGGGCATATCATTTTATATCAGTAATGTTTGCAAATATGCAGTTGACATGTTACCTTTATCCACATCTTTACTGATATATTTTTTTTTCCAAGGTAGAATCTCACTCTAGTTCAGGCTGACCTAGAATTCACTATGTAGTCTCAGGGTGGCCTCGAACTCATGGCGATCCTCCTACCTCTGCCTCCCGAGTGCTGGGATTAAAGGCGTGTGCCACCACGGCTGGCCTTTACTGATATCATAACCTTTAGGAATCACACTTTTTCTGTCAGGGATAAGAAAACCAAGCCTTTCTTCCCTTTTGGAAAAAAAAATAAAAATAAACAGGAATGAGCACATGACCCAAGCAATTCAATAAGAAGAAACTACTAGCCTATCTAATATATATATATATATATATATATATATATATATATATATATATATATATATTGTGGAAAATGCCTAGTTGTTTTCCAAGACTTAGTTTAATTATCATTTTTCTGATGAAGTGTTTCATCCCATCACCTCCTGCACTTCCTTTTCATTCCCATAGCACCTTGTACACTTCCTTCCTATAGTATTTCTATATCACTTTGTTTCATTGTCTGTTCTTTCCATTGCCCCATACTTAGTCTGTGGTATTTAGTTTTTAAAGGTTTTTATTGTATAGATTAATGACACCTAATAATGAGTTGTATCATAACAGGGTGCTAGGGATTTAGACCCCTAAATCCTAGGTTCTTGTCTACTTTAAGCAAGGAATTGAATAAATTAAGACTGAGAAGAATAATTATCAAATCATTATATGATAATGAATACACTCACATTGCTTAAGAGCACATGTGGTGTGCCTGGAAAAACCATGGGAAGGACAAAAAAAAAAAAAAAAACAGGTAGAAAGCAAGGACTTGGGGTCTCTCCCCTTGGCTCAGCCTCATTGGTGCTGGGCTAAGGTGAGGGGAGACTCACCAGCAGCCAGAACTTCCCAAGTGGTCAGGCAGCTCAGAGACCTCTCTCTCTCTCCCTCCTTGCAAACTATTTATAACCTTATGGTGTTGGGCCCTACCTTCTGGGTCAGTTGAGCCAGAGTGAGGGGTGATTGGTCTGGGCTAGGGGCTATCTCTGGAAGAGGCTAGCCATGACAACAAGTTCTGGGATCTAAGATAGACCAACTACAATGTTAGGATTAGATTGAAATTCTAGGAAAGTCCGCCCTTCCAGGAGGGGCCCAAGTTGTTTGTGGAAGAAAAGGTCTAGGGAACTAGGCAAGAGATAAGAAATCAGGTCATCCTTTGATCTCCAGCAAGTGCAGATTCAAGGATAGGCCCAAAGACATTCCTGTTTCTTACTTTCAGGGGCCCAATCACCCCAACTGCCAAACAAAGGGCAACTGGATTCTCTCTCAATATTTTGAAATTTCCATACATCTATACAATATATTTTGATCATATTCACCCCTCATTACCATCCCTTGTCCCTTTATCACTGCTACAGATTGGATCCTTCTTCCTCTTTCCCTAAGGTCCACCTTTTCTATTTCTTTGTCTGTTATTTTTGAAAGGGAGTTAATTAGGGTTGCTCATAGAAGCACAAGTGATGATATTTTAAAGGAATATGGAGAACTTACCAGACTGCTGCATTGAAGAAAATGTCTCTTCCTCACCAACATCCATTGACTGCCCATAGATCCTCAGGGAGGGGTGGAGGGTGTCTTTCAGAATCCTTCTCCCAGCAAACATGAACTACCTATAAATGTGCAGGAGTAGAGCCTTGTGAGCACTTCACCTCTCTATGATGAAATGTTGATGGTCCCAATCTTGTGCAGATAATCACAGATGCTGAGAGTTCAAAAGTGCAGTGGCCATGCCATAGCCAGAAAACAGTGTTCCAAAGCACTCCACCCCTTCCTCTAGCTTTTTATTAGTTTCACTCCCTCTTCTGAGATGTTTCCTGAGCCTTGAAGGGGGTGATATAGATGCCCCATTTAAGGTTAAGCATTCAACAGTTATTATCAGAAATATGATCAGTTATGAGTTTCTGCAGTCACTGGGTCTGTAGTACTTTTAATAGTAGTGACTTTATCATACTTCTGTCTATAAAACCAGTCCTAAGCACATTGCCTAGTACACAGTAGATACATAGTGAGTTGAGTGAATTAATAAATATATAATTCTAGAAATACATTTGCTTGATCATTGAGCATGAGAGGGAACATTGTCTTATATACATATATGCAAAATTCTGAGGAATATATGACTTAAAAATATTTTATTTGACAGAGGAAAAAAGGCAGATATAGGAAGAAAGTGGGCACTCAAGGGCTTCTACCCACTGCAAACAAATTCCAGACACATGTGCCACCTTGTGCATTTGATTTACTTGGCTACTGGGGAGTCAAACTTGGGTCCTTAGGCTTCACAGCCAAGCACCTTAACTGCAAAGCCATCTCTGCAGCCCAGAATATAGGATTTTTGGCAGGTAATTTTTATCCCATCCATGATTATACAAGCAGCCCTAATTTAACTTAGTAAATCAAAACAACAATGATCACAAAAAAATAAATGAGAAAATATAGTAGGATGAGGATAAACTGGGAATAAGGGTTTTAGTGGAAGGGGGATGAAAGGGTAATTGGGTAGAATAAGAGCAAAAAACATTATATACATGTATGAAAATATAGAAAAATAAAAAATAAAATGGAGGGTGGTGGAAGGGGACTTATGGTCATCCATATGTATAGAACTTGTCAATAAAAAGTTCTTTTATGGGGTTGGAGAGATGGCTTAGTGGTTAAGCGCTTGCCTGTGAAGCCTAAGGACTCCAGTTCAAGGCTTGATTCCCCAGGACCCACGTTAGCCAGATGCACAAGGGGGCGCACGCGTCTGGAGTTCGTTTGCAGAGGCTGGAAGCCCTGGCTCGACCATTCTCTCTCTCTCTCTCTCTGCCTCTTTCTCTCTGTCTGTCGCTCTCAAATAAATAAAAAAGTAAAAAAAAAATTAAAAAGTTCTTTTATAAGTGGTAAAGCATTTGATGTTAGTTTTCCATTGCTATGATAAATACCTGAGTTAATTAACTTATAAAGTGATGGCTTTATTTTAGCTTAGAGATTTGGAGGCTTCATCTCCATGATCAATTGATTCAGTGCTTTGGGGCTATAGTAAGGCACCATGTCATGGTAGAAGTTTATGGGAGAGAAATACTTCTCTCCTTCTGGCTAGAAAATGAGAAAAAGTGAAAGAAAATACCACAGCGCCTACTATCTCTGTTTGAGAGCATGCCCCTAATGCCCTCTCACTAGTGCCCATTCTTAAAGGTTCTACCACTTTCCAATAGCACCAGGGCCTGGTGACAACATATGGGCCTCTGGGGCATATCTAGAGTATACTTCATTGAGATTAAAAATTAACAATAGGGGGCTGGAGAGACGGCTCAAAGGTTAAGGCACTTGCCTGCAAAGCGTAACAACCTGGGTTCAGTTCTCCAGTATTCACACAATGCTGGATGTTCAAAGTGGTGCATGCCTCTGGAGTTCATTTGCAGTGGCTAGAGCCCTTAGCATGCCCATTCTCTCTCTCACAATCTCTCCCTCTCTCTTTCTGTCTTTCTCTCTTTCTCCTTGCAAATTAAAAAAAAAAATGAAACTATGGAAGGAAGAGAAAATCTAGAGTAAGGAGACTTTGGGAAATGAGAGCAAAACTGGAAAAGAAACTGTACCTGATAAAATTAGAGAGCAGAAGCAGAGAAACTGAGGAATGTTATTGTTCAATAATGTAGGTGTAGGTGAAGAAACATAAAATAGACTATGAAAGATGGCAAGTATAGAGGTCAAGGCAGGAGATAGTCATAGGAAGGATCTAGATAATAGATCCCAGAGGTTTCAGTGAAGCTTTATTTTCTACTATGTCAGGCCTTGTGCTAGATTATTGGAAAGTTGAAATGCAAACTTCATAATATTTATGAATCAAATTATGGCGGAGATAATATAGGTTTATAATGGTAGTGAGAAAGCAATGAGATGATGAGAAAGGGGCCATATTGGGGGAAGATAGTCGACTGTTCTGGAATACACAAAAATTTGTGCCATTTACCAGAGTTGTGGGAAATGTGGCAGCTGGCATGCTGCCCTTGAGTTGGGAACATGCTTCATCTTCTCCCCACTCTTGTTTCTTTCTTTCTCTATGAAGTGTAATCTTTCTTTCTTGTGAACACTAAAGTAACTTGTGTCTATCTTTTTGTCCTCGTTGTGTTTGAAAATGAAAAGTTAATGATATGGAATTAATTTTTTTCTCTCTCCTTCTAATCTCTCTCTCTCCCTACCTCCCTGTTTCCCTTTGCCTCCCTCTCTCCTCTCTTCCTTCTTATATGTTGCAGCCAGTACTATCATCTCATTATCCCTCACCACTTACAGAACAAGATGACCTCTGATAAGAAAACACCAGTTCACAAGGTAGAATTCTGGAGCCCTGTTGGCTTTGAGGTATTATAGATTCTGTAAGTTCTGGCTCACTAGGGCAGCTTGATTTTACCAGGGAAGCATAATAACCAAAACCAGTCTGGGTAGAGCCTTCGCTGCTCTTCCTACTCTGGGTCAGATGCGAATTGTACATTTTGGTACATCATGGGTTCATCATTTCCCTAAGATACTTTTTTTTTTTCAGGATTCTGGTGATCAGAGAGAGGAGGGGCTCAAGAAAGGCTTTCAGGTGAGGAGAGTTACCTGTGCCTGTGGTGGCTTGTAGGGTGCCCCAGGCATAGATAGAAGAGTTCAGGGCTTGGCCATATCCAAGTGGCTGGTGGAGAACCTGTCAGATGGTGAGTAGAGTGGGTCCCTAAAAGAGGAAGCACTATAGAAAAAGATATATCTGAGATCTCCAGGAACCTCGGCGTCTGTTTTCTGGGCTGGGTGGGTTGTGACGCCACCACAAGGGGGAGAACAAGAATAGGAGGGGGGAGTCTCTGATCACGTATCCTACTCTTGGCCTGGAACGGGTCTGCCTGAGGACCTTGACAATTTTATATACAGGTGGGTTTATGGAAAGTGCATGGGACTCAGATGGACAGCCCTGAGGCAGCTGGACCTGAGGGGGCGGGGGCTTGTTGGAGAGGGAGATTCGCGACGAAGCTCATCCTGAGGTGAAGGACGCTTGTCTCCTGGGGCAAGCCTGCCTGGCGGGGCTGTGGCGCCGCCCTCTGGAGCAGTCGGACAGTGATCCCTGTGGGCCGGGCGGCCAGAGACCTCCTCCCATCGCGCGGTCCCTGTACCTGCTGGAGGCGGAGAGGAAGAAGCGGCCACACAGCACGGAGAGGCGGGCACGGAGCGCGTGAGTCACTCCTCTCCCCTGGGTTAGGAGCGGGACTTCTCCGCTTCTCTGGGGTCTGTATTTTGGCTCCAGTACAGAGACTCTCCACGCAGGACAGACGCCCTCCTGAGGCTGCCTTTCAATCTAGGTGAGGAGAAGGTAAGTTCTCGCCTTTTCATGCCTCCTGTCAAAGTGACATGAGAGGGAGGGGGTGGTTGTCTTCCAGTCCGTGTCTCTGCCTTTGCTTCCCCTTCTGCTTTTCTCCATTGGAAACAGAAAGTTAGATTTTTAAACGCGACCGAGAATATCCGATCCGTGCTTAGACCCCAGCCAAACCAAACTCTAGAGCCATATTCTTCATTTCCCGGGTACCTTCAAATGTCTGGATGTGGCATTTATGGGGCTATAGGGAATGTTTGATTTGTTTCGTATTCACCTACTTCCCCTCTTTTTTTCTTGGGTGATTCTTAGAGATAGGCACAGGAGAGCTCTAGGGATGAGCTGGAATTCCTTGCCAGGGTGGTTTCTTTATTTTCTGCCAGGTGGCAGGATGTTTTACTGTAACAGGAGTTGGGATCTTGGAGGAACCATTCCAGTCCAGGACATGCCAGAGGTGAAAGGAAACTGCAGTTGTTGCATACCTAGCTCCCTAGCTCGTCACCAATGACAGACTCAATGCCAGCACCATGTTGATGTTGAAACAATTCATTAAAAGACTCTATGGAATATTCAAGGAAAAAAAATTAACAGGCTACTGCTGGCCTTTTTTCTGTTTTTAGAGATGCTTCAAAGCCCAGTATTTCCTTTGCAGGAAAATCAATAAAAACCTTTTCGGCTGCTTATAAAGATTTGACAATGCAAAACTACATGTTAGATTTACCCCCCATCAGTGTGTGTGTGTGTGTGTGTGTGTGTTGGAGAGGGTGCTAACACTGCTTAAAAATCAATTTTGGGAGGAAAGGTAACTCTTTTCCCTATCATTAAGTAGCAAAGTGTTTCTGTGACCATAAAATAGGTACTAATTATTGTTGTTATTTTTGCTTAGAGGTAAAATCAAACCTCTTGGAATGCATGAATTTGTGGCTCATATTGACAATTCATTGCCTTTTACTTTTATTTGTTTGTTTTCTTGTTTGTTTTGTTTGGTATGGTCGCTCTGTAGCCCAGACTGACCTGGAACTTACTCTGTAGCCCAGACTGGTCTAGAACTCATGCTTGAGATTATAGTCATAAGACACTGCACCTGGATTTCATTCCTTTATTTTTAGTATTGTTTTGTTTGATGCAATGTTAACAGGTGGTCTTAATTTACAACATAAAATTATTCTATTCTAGACAACTTTGCCCCTAATATGGGACCAAATTTCCCCCAGTGACATTTTATTTTATCCCTCATGGAAGCAAGAAATATAGGTGAGGGAATCTTTTCTGGTAATTTATTAGCCTCTGATCATAAATTGTTCCTTCTTGAACTATGATGTGATTTAGTCTATGACCATAGCACAGAATCCCTCTTGGAAGAAAATGGGTGTAACTTTAGATGCTTAGTCAGGTCATAGGGAGTCTTTGATTATCATCTTCCAATGCCCTCCAGAAAGCCATTAGAAATTAGTTTTGTTTTTTCTCACCCCCTGATAACCTAACTCCTCTTTACACCTCTGTTGTGACTCTAACCAATTAGTCACTTTTAAATTTTATTTTATATTTTATTTATTTATTTGAGTGTGTGTGGGAGAAAGAGGAAGACAGAAAATGGGCATGCCAGAGCACCCAGCTGCTACGAACAATCTCCAGACACATACACCACCTTGTGCATCTGGCTTACATGGGTCCTGGGGAAATGAAATTGGGTCATTTGTTTTTTGTACACGAGCACCTTAACCACTAAGCTCTCTCTCCAGCCCCAGATTGCCATTTTTCATTTGTTTTAAAAATATATTTATTTATTTTTAAGCAGTGAGAGATAGAGAGAAGAGAGAAAGACAGAAAGAATGGGTGTATCAGGGCCTCCAGCCATTGCAAATGGACTCCAGTTGTATGCACCACTCTGTGCATTCAGCTTTACATGGGCATTGGGGAATTGAATACAGGTCATTAGGCTTTGCAAGCAAGCGCCTTAATTGCTGAGCCATCTCTTCAGCTCACTTGTCACTGTTTACACACCAGTTTGAGGGACGCCTTTTTCTTTCTTTCTTTTCTTGTTTGTTTTGGGGGGGGTTCCAAGATAGCGTCTTACTCTAGCCCAGGCTGACCTGGAATTCACTATGTAATCTCAGCTGGGCCTTGAGCTCATAGTGAACCTCCTACCTCGCCCTCACAAGTGTTTGATTTGGGGATTGTTTGAGTAGGATTGAAGTGTGTGTTACCAAACCAAGATTGGCTGTATTTTTACTTAACTCTTTTTAAAAAGTCATGTATTTATTTGAGAGAGAGAAAGAAAGAGAGAAAGAGGGAGAGAAAGGAAGAAAGAGAGAGAGAGAGAGAGAGAGAGAGAGAGAGAGAGAGAGAGAGAGAGAGGAGAGAGGAGAGAGGAGAGAGGAAGAGAGAATATGGGTGTTTCAGGGACTCTAGCTACTGCAAACCTGCAAACAAACTCTAGATACATGCACCACCTCGTGCATCTGGCTTACGTGGGTTCTAGGGAATCAAATATGGGTCCTTAGGCTTCACAAGCAAGTACCTTAACCACTAACCCATCTATCCAGTCCTAATTCTTACTTTTGTATGCATAGAAAGCTAGATGATTGTAATATTAAAGTATCAAAAGCTTACATTTCACTGGTGAAGACAAATCTGTTCCTTTCTTTTTCTTTATTTTCTTTTTGTGGTTTTTCGAGGTAGGGTCTCACACTAGCCCAGACTGACCTGGAATTCACTATCTGCTCTCAAGGTGGACTCGAACTCACAGCCATCCTCCTATCTCTGGCTCAGGAATTCTGAGATTAATGGCATAGGCCACCACGCCAAGCTCTGTTATTTTCTTTTAAAAGTTAAAAAGGTATCAAAACTTGAGATACAGTACATATACTTGTGCATAAATATTATATTAATGTGTTTGATTAGTTACATTGTCAAATATTTGCTGAAATCTCATAGTATTTTTAAAGCAATTGAAATATGAACAAGTACATGTATTGTATATGCAAGCTTTGATCAGAATCATAACATTTCTTTGAAGGCAGACGTAGGATCTGATTCACATTTGTATCAATGGAATCTAGTAAAATAGAGGCATATTGGAATGAGTGAATGAATAAGTTCATATTAGATTTATCATTTTACAAATATCACATGGATAGACTTTCTTTTCATTCCTAGAATGCAATCATTTTATTTCAATAGTACTCAAAGTATGGATCACTACATGACACTGTGTTGTAAATAACTGAGAAAGAAGAAGCCAACTAAAAATGGCCTTATCAAATAAAGAAGTTTGAGGTGAACTTTAATGGCCCAACAATGTCAGGGTTCTGGCCTTATGTTTATGGTTTCAGAATGTCTCCACTAAATCCAAATATAATGTCTCTGCCATATGTTAAAAGAAAAGAAAGAGAGGGTAGGAAGGGGCAGAGTATTTTTCCCTTTTAGAAAAGAAATACCTGGGGCTGGAGAGATGGCTTAGCGGTTAAGCGCTTGCCTGTGAAGCTGAAGGACCCCGGTTCGAGGCTCGGTTCCCCAGGTCCCACGTTAGCCAGATGCACAAGGGGGCGCTACGCATCGGGAGTTCGTTTGCAGAGGCTGGAAGCCCTGGCGCACCCATTCTCTCTCTCCCTCTACCTGTCTTTCTCTCTGTGTCTGTCACTCTTAAATAAATAAAAAAAATTAAAAAAAAAAAGAAATACCTTTCCCCAAAGTTCCTACAGTTTCCCAAAAATGCTAGTGCTTCTGGTTTACATATTGTCTTTTTAAGTAACATGGTCTGTCTAGATTAGGTTCTCAAACTTACCATAGGGAATTCAGACTTACCATGGAAAAATTATTAGAAACAGATTGCTGGAGTCTGGTCTCAGAATTTATGTTTTCATATGTTTGGGGTACAGCCTAATCATTAGAATTTTAACAAGTTCCCTGATGATGTTGCCTGCTTAATGATGATACTTTGTAAGCCACATTATCTCTCACGTTTTGAGGACTTATGATATTGGTCAATTCAAGGTCATTGCATATATCACTGTAGAAGAAGTTTATCTGTGATCCACACCATCCTAATTACTGATAGCATCTCACTTTCTTTTTGTCAGGTTTAATTATTTTTGTTGTCCATAGACCAGAGGGATGTGAAAATGGAGAAGATACTGTATTGGGATTTCTTTTTGTGTCTTATACAAATAGAGGTGGATAAATACACAGGCTACATGTCAGTTCATTGTCTGTATTCATGTTTGCTCTTCAATCCAGAAAGCTAACTTGTAGTTTGCTCTTCTACTAGCTCAAAACTCATATTGTGAGGTTAGTCATATACTTTCCAGATGTGATTTTTAAAGGAATAACTACTCTACAGAGTGTATATCACAAGAGTCATTGAAATGTTCTCAAAACACATTAGTTGTAAATGATTTCTAACTTAGAAACATTATTGTTTCTACATGAGACCCATAGTGAACTATGTCAATCGCTATCCCCCAACCCAAAACAAGTGGAGGTAAGAAAAACATGCTGCTTAGTCTTTGAGAGTTAGAAGTAAAATAGTAAAATTCATCCCTATGGATATTATTAGCTAAAATACTTCCCTTGTAACTTTTCAAAATTATGTTAGATATATAAGACCTCTATTCAGGATAGATTTGCTTATTTAACTTTCAAAAATAAAGAAACATGTTTTCCTCATACCATAAGTGTTCTGAGTTTACCCTCAAGATTTTCTTACATTTTCCCCCTTTCTTTGCTGTTTTTTGGCATCAATTGGCAGTACCCCTCATAGCATTGCCCAGGTGAAGGTTGCTTGTGATGTTTCTAGCCTAAGCATCTGACTCACTAGATAAGATAAGCCCAGTTGTATACACAGATACAACAGGCTTTCAGAGCTCAAGGGCATTCGCCATTTGAATTATATAGCAAATTCTATTTCTCCTGATTTCATGTTCAGCAATCAACTTTATGGTGCCTCATGTTTTTGCTTTCAGGAAAGGATAGCCTGGTCAGGCTGTCTGGCCTGTCTGACAGTTATATTTTTCATTGTAAATTACCAAGCCACTACTCTGGCTTTAAACACTTATGACTGTTGTATGTGTGAGTCAGCACCCTGTACCCTCAAGCCTGATAATTCAGGGACAATGATAAGATCAGTTATCTGACAGTTGGCTTCAAACAAGGTCCTGATGCTAATGACTCACTAAAATGAATTCAACCAGCTAGCATTTATTAAGCATTTTCTGCATATTTGGCATGAAACAATTTCATTTACCCTATCTCATTTAGTCTTCTTATTAACTTTGTGAGTTGATATTATTATTTTTATTTGACAAATTGAAAGACTGATATTTAAATTTTTTGTTTATTTTTTATTTATTTGAGAGTGACAAAGAGGGAGAGAGAGACAGAGAGAGGGAGAGAGAAAGAGAGAGAGAGGGAGAGAATGGGTGTGCCAGGGTTTCCAGCCACTGCAAATGAACTCCAGACGCGTGCACTCCCTTGTGCATCTGGCTAACATGGGTCCTGGAGAATCGAACCTTGATCCGGGTTCCTTAGGCTTCACAGGCAAGCGCTTAACCACTAAGCCATCTCTCCAGCCCAAGAAGACTGATATTTAGATTAATAACTCGCCTGAAGTCAAATGGCTAGTGTGGTAGAGACATTTACTTGCCATCTTGTATCCATTTTCATCTTTTCCCTTGGGAACTGATTGACATTTTTTTCTTTCTCATAGCAATATATCGAATGAATAGTATAGTACATTGCATTTTTTTGTATCCAGATAAGATGCTTTGACTGAAATTTTTCAGTGGGGGGAGAATTGTGTTGTGGGATACTTTTGAAAGTTTGACTGAAGAGAGTGGACTTGCTTGTGAGGAGGGCTTGCTCCTTTTTGCTGCTGGTATGGAATGTAGGCATGATAGCTGGAGCCATCTGGACCATGAGATGACCTGTTGAATATAATCTAGCCTTGAAGATATTGGAACAGCAAAGCAAAAGAAGAAAATTGGGCCTGTGTAGGTACCATAGAACTACTATGCTCTAGCTGTACTCCAGAGATCTTTGCCTACTTACCAAACTAATTTGCTGTCTCTGGACAGAGAAGAAAGGTAGGAATGGCTATTTGGTAGTCAGTGGACAGTGTTTCCACATTATATGACAAAAGCCCAATATTTCAACTGCAATAGATAGGTTTGTTTGCATTTCATTGTTTCATTTACTAGTTGGGTCGGTTGGATACCTTGTGTATTTAAGTGCACATCCTTCAGCCAAACTTTGTTTTTCTTCTTTTTTTTGTTTTTTTGAGGTAGGGTCTCACTCTAGGCCAGGCTGACCTGGAATTCACCATGGAGTCTCAGGGTGGCCTCGAACACACGGTGATCCTCCTACCTCTGCCTCCCGAGTGCTGGGATTAAAGGCGTGCGCCACCACGCCCGGCTCTTCAGCCAAACTTTTAATCAAACCATTGATCAGGTAACCAGCATAATGCCTGCATATCTTGATGGTGCTTTGTATTAATCTCTAAGTGATTGTCTCATTTTCCATATGACAACTTCTCTGATATTTCTACATGGAAGCATGTTGGAGTGTTCTGACATTCATATACACCTGGTACTGAATATAAGGGAATTAATAGCCCAAGAGCTAACCCTCGACTAATGTGAGCTAAAGATAAATTTTCCCTTCTTCCATGTTTGGCAATATAATTTTCATCTATATTTTAGTAGAATTTGTTTCTAAGAGGTTTGCAGAAAATCTAAACAAGATTCAGTCCTAATTTTCTAAAGTTGTGGCCAACTCAGAAATATACTTTTATAATGATTTTCTCTCTTTCCTTTTTCCTTTTCCCCAATTCCTTACTTCTATTCCCTGAAATCACTTTCCATGCAAATTTTTGTCTCCGGCTTTGTATTCTAGGAGATTTCAGTTTTTGACATTGCATAAATGAATTAATCTGTGCTTGGAAAATGCTGGCACTTGCTGATACTTTGGCATTTCTTATATGAGGATGTATTTCATTACTTTTCTCTCTTATTGTGTGTGAATACTTGACAAGAAGAAATTTAGGAAAATGAGGGTTTATTTTGGCTACAGTTCTAGATTACAGTTCATCATGGTGGGTAAGGCATGACAACAAGAGTGAAAGTTTGGCTGATCACATTTTATCCACGGTCAAAAAGAGAGGGGGAGAATAGGAAGTAGGTCAAGCTGTGAAATCTCAAGTCCCACACTGACTTCCACTAGCAAGGCTTTACCTTCTAATGGTTCCACAATCTTCCCACATAGTCCCACCTACCAGGTAGCAAGTATAGAAACACATGATCCTGTGGTGGGCATTTTATATTCAAATCCACACAGCATATTATCTTTGGTTCACATAAAAGCTAACAGTATCTGTAGCAGTTAGCTTTTCATTACGGGGGAACAAAAGCATAACCATAAGCAGCTTATGGTTTATTTCAGGCTTCAGTTTCCAGGGGAAGCTTTATCATAGCAAAAGTTGGTTCACTTCATTATACATCTTCATCAGAGAGAGAACAGCAAGAGTGAACACACAGTAGGCTCGATTCATCAACTACAAAGTCCATTCTCAGAAACATACCTCTTCTAGCAAGTCTCCACTTCACAAATGCTCTATTAGTTGGACACTAAGTAGGAAGCTTAATCACAAACACTTGAGGCTATGGAAGTTATTTACATTCAAACCATCAAATTCTACCCCAGCCCCCATAGACTCATGACCATCTCACAATACAAATGTATTCAGTATAACTCTGCTTAAACTCTCAGGTCATGGGCATGATATATGCAACCTTTCTGCAAGTCCCACTTCCAACAATGTTGTTACTTTGCCTTATGAAACCACATAAGCCAAGCCATCATAGTCCACACTCCTCTCTCTATATAGGCCTTTTAAACTCTCACCAGGATAGTTCATCAAGCTCTGCTTACAGCACTGTAAGGTTTCTCTAGTTCAAAATACCAAATTCTTCCATATTCCTCCCACATCCTAGCTCCAAGAGACCACTTTTTTGTTTGAGAAAGAGAGACACAGAAAGACAAAGGCACAGAAAGAGTTTGTATGTCCACACGAGGGCTTTCTGCCACTGCAAATGGAGTCCAGATGCATGTGCCACTTTGTACATCCCTCTTTATGTGGGTACTGGAGAATCAAACTCAGGCTGTTAGGCTTTACAAAAAAATGCCTTTAACTACTGAGAAATCTCTCCAGCTCAGAGTCTGTTTTCCCCCCCCCCCATAACATTAGAACACAAATACATATATTCTTTTTTTTTTTCAAGTTAAGGTTTCACTCTAGTCCAGGCTGACCTGGAATTCACTATGTAATCTCAGGGTGGCTTTGCACTCACAGTGATCCTCCTACCTCTGCCTCCCGAGTGCTGGAATTAAAGGTGTACACCACCACACCTGGAAAATTAAGATATCTTATAAAGTTGAATATCTATAAAGTCTATGACTCAGCAATTTGATTCCTAGATATAACCCTTACAGAAATTCTTCTGTATGTGAACCAGAAACTCTCCTTACAAATATCCACTACAACACAGTTCATAATACAAAAGTCCTGGATAACCTAATTGTCCTTGATAGGAAAATAGATGAATAAATTTGATATTTGTTTTTAGAATAAAAGTGAATTAACTATTGCTATATGCAAGAACATAGATTCATATTTTAAATAAAATATTGAGTGAAATATGAAAACATCAGATATAATTTTTATGAAACACAGAAATAAGCACTACTATATAATAATATACCATTAGGGATTTTGTATCTACATGATACACTATGATGAACATAAACTAAAAACTCAAGCTAGTTCTGGTGAGATGGATGAGAATAGGTAGGAATATAAAGTTGTAGCAGGGTCATAGTAATGCTCTAGGGATTGAATTGGATAAGGAGTTCTTAAAGGTTCAATTATTAAAACCATCTATTACTTATTATATGTGACACAGATTGTTTTGCATTTGTATTTTTTGTAATACGTGTGTGTGTGTGCGTGTGTGTGTATGTGTAATTTTTTAAAATAAAACCACCTCTGACAAAGATGCCTAACAGAGCCTTGGTGAAAGCCTTTTCTAGACCTCACTCCAAACAAATGTCTCTCAGTGTTGCCCATCATGTAATTTTTTTTGTCTTCGTGTCACATATATTGTAATCAAGTAGAATAGCAGGATACACAATTCAGTTTTCCTTATTTTTCTTAAAGGTCATATCCTCTAGTACTACATGTAGGAAAGAACAGTTCGTTTTATGCTTCTGCTTCTGTGTCCGCTTATATGTGGTTCTAGTGTTTCTGTGTGTATGCTTGCAGTATATGTATATGTGCATATGCAAATTCTATGTGTCTGTGCAGGTGTGCATACATATGTGTGCTCATGCATGTGGAGGCTGGAGGTGCTTTGTTGATTGATCTCTGCCTTATTTATTGAGGCATATTTTTCACTTGAGCCTAGGGATCTCCACTTCATCTTAGTCTAGCTAGCCAGCTTGCCTCAGGTTTTCCCCAGTCTTTGCCTCCTGTGTGCTGGGATTATGAGCAAGACGTTATGCTTTGATCTCTGGTGCTTACTCTTGGGTGGTTAGTGTTTTATCCCCTGAGCCATCACCCCAGCTCCCTGTTCTCCTGTTTCTTGAAGTTGCTCAGTACTCTCGCTGTGCACAAACTGCTATTTCACTACTAACCACAGGACAGCACCCATATGCTACTTTCTTTTTTTAAAAAATTATTTATTTATTTTTTTCTAATTAACAACTTCCACGATTGTAAATAATATCCCTTAGTAAAGAGCTCCCTCTCCCTGCTTTCCCCTTTGAAACTCCGTCCTCCATCATATCCCCTCCTCCTCTCAATCGGACTGTCTTTTATTTTGATGTCATCATCTTTTCCTCCTATTATGATGTTCTTGTGTAGGTAGGGTCAGGCACTGTGAGGTCATGGGTATGTTACTTTCTTCATTCTTTTTATGGCCTGCTCGTGTGTATGTGTGTGTGTGTGTGTGTGTGTGTTGGGAGGTAGTACAGTAGGAGTGAGTGTAGAGGCTACTGACATGACTATTTTCTTTTTCTTTTGGTTTTTCGAGGTTTTTCTGGCTGACCTGGAATTCACTGTGTAGGCTTGCAGGCTGGCCTTGAAATCACAGCAATCCTCTTACCTCAGGACTGTTTTCTTTATAGTTTCAAACCTACTCCTTGCTTTCTTCAACAATGGTATCATAGAAAGCTGGAAATTTGTGCCAGACTTCAAATTCTAGGACAGGGTTTATAAACAGGGTTATAAAACATTCTGACATCATGGAAATTTTAGTGAAACATATGGTTTTCTTATCAGAATAATTGCTTAAATATATTAAACCCAAACACACTTGATTACATCAGGAACACTATTAAAACATAGTTATCAGATATTAAAATGCAAATCTTTATTAACTTACTAAATAACAGGGGTTCATGACCATGTATCTTAATGTAGAAATGAGCATAAAGTATATTTCATAATATCTACAATCACTGTAACATGATGTGAAAAATACCTGAGTTGAACTACAGAGATTTCTCAGTGGTTAAGTCGCTTGCCTGCAAACTCTAACCACTCCGGTTCGATTCCCCAGTATACACATAAAGCCAGATGCACAAACTGGTGATGCATCTGGAGTTTATTCAACTACCAGCCTCCCATGTAAAACTGGACAGGCATTCATTTATAGTGACAAGAGACCCTGGTAGTACCATACACACACACACAAATAAATACAATTTTTGTTTTTTGGTTTTTTGAAGTAGGGTCTCACTCTGGCAGCAGGAGAAGGTCCTGGTATACCCATTCTCTCA